>NW_007735374.1:25083-66691 GCF_000696425.1 Galeopterus variegatus | reverse complement strand
CGCCTCGCTCAGCCAGTGAGCGGGAACCGGTCTGTATGTGGGATCCGAACCCTCGGCGGGACCGCCTCCGCACTTCCCAAGCGGCGCACTAGCGCAGTGCGCCACCGGGCCGGCCCATCTCCTTTCTCATTTCTGATTTTTGTTATTTGGTTCTTTTCTCTTATTTTTAGTTACAACACAGGGGATGGGCTTAATCACTGGTAGTGTCTTGAGATGCCAATGGATGTCTGTTTTATTTATCTTCTCAAACTATAACTCTATGTTTTGTTGATTTTTTGCATCATTCCTTTGGTGTCTATTTTATTTAGTTCTGCTCTTATCTTAATTATGCCTTTTCTTCTATTAGTTTTTGGATTGGATTTTTCCTTTTTTTTCTATTTCTGGTAAGTGTGATATTGGGCTGTTTATTTGAAGTCATTCTATTCTTTGATGTGAGCATTTATTGCAACAAACTTCCCTCTTAGTACTCCTTTTGCAGTACCCTATAGCTTTTGGTGGATTGCTTGTATTTTCACTTGTTTCAATAAATTTTTTGATTTCCTGCTTTATTCCTTCTTTCATCCATTTGTCATTCAGGGGCATGTTGTTTAATTTCTATGAATCTTCACAGTTTCCTAAGCTTGTTTGTTGTTAACTTCTAATTTTTTTTACATTGTGGTCTGAAATGACAGGAAATCTGAGACATGTCTAAAGTCCTTGTACTGATGATATCAGATTAAACGGTCTTGTCTCCAATTTAATGAAGAGAAGCTTTGATTCTTTATTGATCTCCTCTATTAATAGATTAAAGAGCACAAAGTGAATGCAAACTAAAGAGTGATCAGGAAAGCAACAATAAAATCAAAAGAAAAGAAAACAACTAAAAATGCCATACAAACAAAATAAAAGCAGTTAAAAAGGTTAAGACACAAATCAAAATATAACGGTTAAGAGATTTAAGTGATTTTATACCAGCAAGACCTGCATCTAACTTACAACAGTGTTGGATAACTAATTTATGTTGCTTAAAGCCACTTAAGTTCTTGGTAGTTTCTCTTAGATATTCTTCCCATTTAGTGTCCACTTTTGTCCTAAAAGTAGAGCCAGACCTTGAAGGAACACAGGACATGGGTTTATCACTGTTAGTGTCTTTGGCTACAAGACTAGAACTGCTTCTCATTGTGTTCAATCTGCAGAGAGAAATTATTGAGGTAAAGTAGGCAGAGGTGGAAGGGTTCTTTCTTGGTGTTTGTTTTAGTGACATTTAATATTATTATTTTTTAAAAGTTTTCTGTACAAAATTCCTAGTTCTTCCTCTTCTCCTCCTTGTCTCTGCCCTGCTTTATATGCTCATTCTTTCTTTCTCTCTCCTATTCTTTTGTTACTTTAAATGAAGAAGCTAGAGGCATGGGAGAAAAGGGACCTGTTTCTTTGTCTTCTTCCTGACCACACTTCTTTGTAAGGACTTTCTGAACATGATTCTTCCATGGAATCTCATCTAAAGAAAGAAAAGAAAAAGAAAGAAAGAAAGAAAAAATTAGTTAAGAATAAAAAAGTAGTCAATTCACACACATACATACACACACTCTCTCACACACACACAAAAACAAACAAACAACAACAACAACATCAACAACAATTTAAAAAAACGGGGGGGGGGAGAGGAAGATATAACAACCACAACTTTTTTTTTGAAGTTCTTACAACAAGAAAATGGAGGGGACACACCTGCGTGGGAGGGGGGAGAGGGAGGAGGGAGGGAGGTTTCGGTGATGGGACACAATAAATAACTACATTGTATATTTACAAAATAAAAATAATTAAAAAAAATTAGAGAAACTATTTTCTTCAGAGAGTCTAACTCAAAGTTGCCAACAGTTTACTGCTTCCTGGTGTTTCTTCCAGAGAGATGTCTCTGAGTACTGTTCCCATGCTAGGGAGGATATAGATATAAAAATATCTCCAAAGATTAATACCCCCAAGAGAAATCTTAGAGATTAATCAAGGGACCAATTAATAGAGTTGGTCTCCCTTCTATCACTCAGGAGGGAAGTTATTTACAGATCACATGGTTTTAATTGCTCCTTCTTTGTTGTGGGTTGTGCTCCCAAGTCCTCTCTTAGACGTGATGGAAAAGGCTCATAAGCATTTAAATCCCTCTACTTCTGTAGCCAGATAATTTCTGAAGGAGGGGAGTGAGTCAAACATTGCCAAAAGTAGGCGTTCTACTTGCAGAGTACTGAGGGAGTGAAACATTCTCAGAAGCCGGAGCTGAAATATCTGTTGGCCATTTTTGAACACCTGGATACACCACAAAGTAAAAGGAGTTGGATCACAGGAGAGGAAATCTTTCTCAGAACTCTTAGGTGAGACACTGGAGACTCTGCTCTAAGGAATGTCCAGGGCCTGGGATCCAGGCAGGATATCTTGGATTTACAAATAGCTCAGCAGCATCATCCTTGATGTCTTAGTTTCATGAGCGGCCGTCTTCCATTATGGTTTACTTATTTATTATTTTTAAATGCAGAAAGATAATTTAAGTAACTTTACAAAAGCATTAACAGTTGATTTATCCTTTCCCTAACTATTTAAAGGAAAGTGAGTTAACACTAACACCAAATGTAAACAGATTGATGGATATTGAACTGCAAGAACTCAAAACCCCTACCCAAATTTGTAATGATAATTGAGAAACAATTGAAGACACGGACCCCCAAACATGGCTAAAATATTGGTCATAGGACAGGTCAGGGAGTGACTTGCTGCACCTCACAACAGGGCAATATGTATTGGGTCGGGGGTGGGCACCTGGCGGGTAACCATGGTACATACAACTGAATCTTTCCTTGGGGAGGAGTTAAGTGCAGAAGATACAAATCTCTATCCCATGGGGGTCATTATTTGTACTGGTAGTTGATGCTGTGGCCTACATTTCTGTAGTACCTGCCCTGTAAGGACTCGTACGAATTGGTAGAACAGCTGTAATTCTGGCCAGACCTGGGATCGTTGTACTTGGACTGTGATGAGAAGCCTTCTTCTTTGCCTTGGTGTGAGGAGCCAGCCCCCGAACCTCCACCATACCCCGCTGTGACCCTGAGTTGTAGAACAACCAGCCTGTGACATATCTATACCCTCCATTGCAGTGTCTGCTATTGCAATCAAATTTATATTCTTAGTTGTAGTCAGAGCCACCCCTGATGAATCGGGAGCTGTAGGAGTTGAAGTAGGAGGAGTAGTTGCCTTGTCAATGGTTATAGCCTTTTTGCTTCCATGACAGCTTTTCTAGCTTGAAAACCAAATCTGTACAGGGATGACATAAATATGCAGTCTGTGTCAATGCATTTCAGCATAAAGTAGCAGGGCTGGGGGCTGGAAAATCTTTCACTCATTTGATTGGCGTAAAAAGTGAGACAACATAGACCCAGAAGAAGGGTTGTGGGTTATCTCTGAGGGGCCTATACTACCTGATTTGTTTCATTTAAAAAGTTAAACTTGAGCAGTATACAGAACACTCCCTGGAGGGTATTGTTCTTGAATTGAGTGGATCCAAAACAGCTTTGATGAACATGTCAGGTTCTATAGGAAGAGAGGGACCACAAGTGAATAATAAATGTAATACTTGGTCTTCTGAGACTAATCCGGTCCACAATGTTTCTGACAGACAGAACCCTTCAGATTTTGTTTGCTGACCTACAACACGGTTAACTTTTTCAAAGTCACCTAAGTAAATTTTAGGAAGGGCTGCAGATGAAATATCTTAAAGGAAAGGAGCATGTCAAAGGGGCCACTTTTTCACACTGTCTTTCCATTTTCTTTTTTTCATTTGCTAAACAAGATTAAATGGAGGTAAGCATGGAGAGAAGTAATACATTATACCAAGAATGTTGTGAGGAAAAGCTGAAGAAAAAGAATCAAGATAAAATTTATCCTGATATAAACTTAATCCAAAACAGAAGAATAAAGGTTAATAAATAAGAGGCAACCAAAAATAAGGTTTAAGTTAGAACTGGAAGAATGCGGGATGGTTGGGCAAAAAAATGACAATTAAAAGATCCCTAAAATATTCTCAACATTATCACTGGATTAACATAGTTCTTTGAGTATGGCTGGCTGTGCTGTAGTAATTCTCTCTTTGATATCTGCAGAACAAGCTTTGCAGTGGTTACCATCTAATGCCGAGACTCCACTGTACCTCAGCCACACCATCATGTTTTGCAAAACAGTTTAATACCTCATGATTTTTTTTCCTGGGAGAAGATGAGTTTTGTCTCACTTCATTGGCAAGCTGTCAGGATTACTGTTTTTCTGTTCATTTCCTGAAAGAGTATCTATGTGAAGAAATATGGTGATTGTGTTATTGATGGCATGTTCAATTACGTTTTTCTTGCCATGTTCATTTGTGCTATAATGTCTCTGAAATAGACTCTGATATTTTAGAGACCCTTGTGAGAAATTTTTGCAATGAATGTGTGGGAGACTTTTTGGTCTCTAACTCCCTGCCTACTTTCAGTTTGTGATCACTCACAAGATTTTTATCCCTATCTTTCTCATGTCACACATCTTCTCTTGCTGTATTATGCCTCCGTGGGCACATCTCTCATCTTACTGGGCTACAGGCTCCTTATGAGATCATTTGCCTCATGGAATCCACCATGTATAGTGCTTTGCACTCTATATTGTTTAACAATAAAATCAATGCAGCAATTAATATATTTCTATTGAGGCAGTGGAGAACACTATTTTAAGATGTGGTTCTGAAGCTAGAGCATCTGGATTTGAATCCCAGGTCTCTTCTTCATGGGTTGTGTAATCTTAGGCTATTTACTACTCTGACCCAGTCTTCTTATCATTAAAGAGAAGAAGAGTACATTACTCATAGGGCTGTAGGCCAAATTTAAATGAGATAAAATATAACAAGATTCATAATACTACTTGGAATAGAGTATGCACTTAGTAAATATTAGGTATCTGATACCATGTCTTGCTTGCAAGGCGACGTTAATCACATAAGGAGAAAAGAATATAAAAAAGTCAAAGAGCTTTGGAGGTTTAGAAAAAACTGGCCAGTGATAAGCTGGAATGACCAAGACTTCTATAAAAACTAATGTTTGTAGAAATGTTTTTAAGAATAAGGTGAAGTAAGTATTCACAGAAACCACTAAGAAAGTAAGGAAGAAATTGGTGAATGGAGAAAAAGGATAATTATGAATTATAATGGTGAAAAAACTATCTTGATGTGACTACCATATATTTCATACAACTATTGGACGTCAACTTTGTACTCAAATTGTATGTATTAGATATTATATTTTAAAAACCAATAAATAAAAAGAAATGTAGGTAACATCCAAAATACATTTTTTAATGGCTTAACCAGCACAAGTGCAAATAAATTCATGAAAGTGCAAAGATGACAAGAAAGCACAGACCTCAGAAGGGAATGAACTGGGGCCAGCATTTCCCCAGGAGGGATCTACTAAACACTGATGGCCTAAGGCCTGGGTTTTAATGGAAAAAACACTTTGTGTGTCTGGATAAGAGACAAACCCCAACACCACTGAAACAGGGACTCCCAAAAGGCGGCACTGTTGGAAAGAATAGAAAAAACCTGCTTCTCAAAATGAGACATGAATATGCACAATTCTCCCAGCCTTAGAGGGGAGACAGAGAAAAAGAAAAACATCTCCTTATTATTCTTAACCTCATACCTCTACTTATTTAGAAATGTTGCCTAAGTCTTATTTCTATGGTGACTCTGAAAATTGTTTTTTAAAAAGATTCTGGCTTATTATTGCCCCCATAGTACCTGACAGAAATAATAAAACTCATTTCTGGAGGAAGACAATTTAAACTGAACCTTTAATGCACCCTGTAGATAAAGTTCAAAGGAGCATAAAATTATGATCAAAATTCAGTAAACACACAGGAAAACAATGCACCTTGACCAACAATCAGCAATAACATTAAACAGTAGAATCAAATTTGAAAAAATAGGTATTTAATTATTAAATGATAATTTAAATGGGCATGTTTAAAACGTTTAACTAAAGGATGCTAGTGATAGTGTGATGCAAGAATAAGAGAATATCTCCTCTCCCAGGGTGATGGTATACAAATGATTATTCAAAGCCCATTTCTTCTGATCAGTGAGAGGCCCCAAAGGGGTTAATTTCTAGGAACCCTCAAGAGAGAAGCATTCCTCAGAAAATTAACCCGAAACTAGGATTCTCTCACAGGATTTATTCTTCAGGCAAGAAAGTTACAGAAAAGGATCATAGGTGATTACAAAAAAAAAAAAAAAAAAAAAAAAGGAATATAAAAGTCATGGCAACAATCATTAGGTTTAGCTGCACCAAGGACATCTGCCCTTAGAGCCAGCAACTTTGCTGTGTTGCAATTCTTTATCTACAACAGAGACTTTAGCCTGGGGAAAGTTTCCTGTCTTTGTTAGTATCATTTTATTTAACATTTCCATGTATAATACTAAAAAGCTAGGGTATACCCGAAACTACAGGGCCTTAGAATCTAGATCCTGTGAAATACATTTGCTTTATTAATGTTACTATAGTCCACAAGAGACTATCAAATTTGACTATTTGGGAAAAGGACAGAATAGAAATTCTAGAAGAGAAAACAAATCATTATTTTTGAAATGGGAAACACATGGATGGATTAAATGTTAAATTAACAAAACTTATTATACAATGAAACTATTAGAAGAGAGATCTGTTAAATTAAAAGAGAACAAAGTAGAGAAACACAAAAAATGGATGTTTTTGTGGTGTGGAGGATAGAGCATGAAGATCTAATTTTGGTTCCAGAGACATATAATAGAAATATAAATGCAATTTTCAGAATACTAATACTTTATTTGGTAAACAGCACAGCATCCCTAAGTTTCCCATATTGAATGTGTGCAAATTAGAGCAAGTTGTACATATTTTCATGATTACAAGGATAAGATGAGTATTCTTATCACTGCTCAAGAAATCTTTTGTTGTCATAGCTTTGTTGATGATCAATAATGAATAAAATTTCCTGTTCTTTCAAACAGATTCTCTCTCCACTCAGTCTCGCTGTGGACAGAATCATCCTCTAATTCTGGGATGTTGATGACTTTCCTGTCTGCTACCATTCTGCCCTTCCATGTTAGTTGCAATTTCACTTTGTTCTTTGATTAATCACCTCATTCCTTCAGAATTTTTCCCAGAAAAGTGCACCAGGAAGCAATGACTGATCTGATTTTGGAAAAAGAACATTATACGTTTTCTGAATATAAGTCTAAGCTTTTATGAGGACTTTCTATTTTTATTCATTTTTGTAACTAGGAGACTGGGAAATGGTTGCCAACAAGGAAGACATTTTGGAAAGCTAATGGTAGCAAATATTTGTAGTTCATAGACTTAGTTTATTCCAGGATTGTCCTAGCCTTTCTCAAGGGAAATGCTCAATACTTGAACTTCTATATTTAAACAAAACTCCCAGGCTGTATTTAACACCTATTTTCCACCTCTCAAGGGTTTTCATGATTTTCTTTGTAACTTCAATTGATCTAAATAAAAATGTGTTTAAGTTATGGGATGTTGCGATGACTGCTTAGAGAAAGTGACAACTATAGAATCATCAAAAGAACACATAGTGATTGATATAAAAAAAAATCTTTCCTTTAGTTACCATTTGGCCTGAACGTTAGTGCTTTGCTTTCCCTGGACTGTCTTCAGTGTGAAAAAAGATACTAACTTTCCCAAATCCTGCCTCAGTTTTCTAATCCCCATGTAATTGTCTAAGTATCTTAAATTTTATATGAGCTCAGGTCATTCACCCTTGTACAAGAAAAGTTATTGATTTGGGCACCAAGGATAGACATGAAGGTAATTCAGAATAGTAATAATAATAATAATAGTAACCCAAAACATAACACAAAAGCTGTATTCAGATGTAGAAGTGGTTGTAGTTTTCTGGGTAGAGGGTTTAGAGATTACAAAAGCTTTTTAAAAGTGTCACTGACCCAAAGAAGATTAAGAATCTCTGTCCTAGAAAATATACCTCACTGATATCTCTGATTTGAGAAAAGGAAAATACACACATGCAAGGAAGGAGCATCATGGATCTTTCAACCATCTACTATTTAATTTCTCAGGGGCTTTCCTGGAGTCATTAAGTTGGTTAAGTCACATCCATTTCTAAGCTGCTTTTTGGTGTGTGACTTTTCCCACCATCCTCCTACATTATTCTTTAATCTCTCCAGGGTTTTTGATAGCAGAAAGGCAGTTACAGAATTATCAATACTCCCTGATTTTCCATTAATTGAATGTAAGTTCTCAAGGATATTTTAAAGATCACCTAAAGATGTTTTAAACAGCATCCTCATTCTACACTGCAGGCCCAGCATAATTCAGGGGTTCTGCAAATCATTGAGTGAATAACACATTCATGTGTGAGTTGAATTGTCCTATTTCACCATGTAGAGAAATGAAATTATTTTCCTCACGTGGCCTTTCTCCAAAGTCTTGTATATTTGCAAAATATGGCATGAGAATACAAAAAATTAAGATATTTTAGGTGGTGTCATACGAATGATGATTTGCTGTCTTTTGTCAACATAGACAGAGTGATAATATTTATTAAAGAGAACTTTTTAGTTATCTTTGGGGAACATACATGGATAGCACAAACTCACTCAACCTTGATTATTTAAGGTTGTATATATTGCCAACTTCATGACTGAAAAAAAAATTAAGTGTATTTCTTGTTTTATGGGAATAAAACCATTTCCTTCTCTCACCTTTTTCCCAACAGATGGCATCAAGCAGATCTACGGAAAGGGATGGAAACCACACCTCTGTGGCCATGTTTGTTCTCCTGGGACTTTCAGATAAAAAAGAGCTGCAGCTCATCCTCTTTCCTGTCTTCCTGGGCATCTACCTTATGACCCTCATCTGGAACTTGGGTCTTATCATTCTCATCAGGATCAACTCTAACCTTCATACACCCATGTACATTTTCCTCAGTTCCCTGTCATTTATAGACATCTGCTACTCTTCTTCCATCAGCCCAAGGATGCTGTCAGACTTCTTAAGAGATGAGAAAACAATTTCCTTCATGGCCTGTGCCACTCAGCTTTTTGTCTTTGCCTGGATGGGTCTGGCTGAGTGCTGCCTCTTGGCCACCATGGCCTATGACAGGTATGTTGCCATCGGTAGCCCTCTGCAGTACTCAGCCATCATGGTCCCTGGCCGCTGTTGGAAGATGATTGCTGTGGTCTATGGGACTGGTTTTCTCAGTAGCTTATTTGAAACAGTCTCTTGCTTTCATGTCTACTACTGTGGGCCAAATATCATTGAACATTTCTTCTGTGACATACCTCCGGTTATTTCTTTGTCTTGCTCCAATCCATTCATGTGCCAAATGATTGTTTTTCTGGTAGCTATTTCTGTAGGTTGGGGTTCTTTGCTTGTTATCCTTTTATCCTATGGTTTCATTGCAGCTTCCATCCTGAAGATATCCTCTTTTAAAAGAAGTGCCAAGGCCTTCAACACCTGTGCCTCCCACCTGGCCACTGTGACACTGTTCTATGGCACTGGCCTCTCTGTGTACATGCATCCTGGCTCTATCCACTCCACAAAGCACAAAGTGCTGTCTGTTTTTTATCTTATCTTTGTCCCCATGTTAAACCCTCTGATCTACAGTCTTAGGAACAAGGAAATCAAAGAGGCCCTGAAAAGGGCGACAAAGACGTTGCATATTTACCTCAGCACAAAAAAACATTTGTACAGCTTTTATTATTACTATAAGAAAGACAGAAGTAAGAATAGTTAAGTGACCTTTTCAGAACACAAGCACAGCTAGGTTAAGGTGTGAATGTGGCTTCCTTGATTCTTGGTGCCATTGTGTTTACCTGCCCCTACCAAGTGATCTGTCTCATGAAGTGCCATCAATAATGAAATACCATTTAGAAAGTCAGTTTTTGTGATCAGAATCCAGGTAGATTAATCCCTAAAACTGATTATGTTTTCGAGAATAGAGATGCTGATGTATACTATATATGTAGAGAAGTGACAAGAACCCAGGATGTGCACATTCTATTCTTTTCTTCACACTGTTGTTTATTTCATTTATTGTTTTAAATATCTATTTATATTCCAATAAAAATAAAACCAATGTGCACATAAAATTAAATGTATAATTATTAAAAACATTTTTTAGTTTATTTTTAGTTTATTTTTAAATTGAAGCATAATTGTTTATACTAATTTATGGGGTACAGAATGGACTCAGAATTTGTGTACAATATATGACGATGGAATCAATATTATTAGCATGTTCATTATTACAAGTAAAAGTTATTCTTTGTGTGCCTTACCAAGTTGCTCCCTAACCCTCTCCCCTTTTCCACCTCTATTAATGATAGGTTTATTCTCTCCTTCAGGAATTTCAACATTTTATTGTGGTCTCTCTTTCTTTCTTAGCTCCATTTTATGAATGAGGACATGTGGTATTTCCCTTTCTGTGCCTGGCTTAATTTTAAACATATTCCAATTATGTTTAACTACTAAAAGTAATTTTCTCCAAGCTCATACATATTGCTACGAGTGGAAGAATTAAATTCTTTTTTATGGCTAAGTAGTATTCCATTATGTATGTATACCACATTTTCCTTATCTAGTCATCCATTGACAGATATTTAGGTTGGCTCCATATCTTGGCTATTGTAAGTAGAACTGTGATGAACATGGAAGTACAGGTGTCCCTTCATCATGATGGTTTGTCCCTTTTAAAAATATACCTAGAGGTGGGATTGCGGGATTATATGGAAGTTCTATCTGTAATTATTTAAGAAACATCCATAATGTTTTCCATAATGACTGTATTAATTTACTGTCCATCTAACAGGGTAAAAGAGATCCTTTTTCTCCACATCCTTGCCAGCATTTGTTTTTGTCAGTCACTTCGATAATAGCCAGTCTAGACAGGGTAAGATGATATCTCAGTGTGTCCACATACCTATTGCTCCTTTGTCTTCCTTTGATAAATGTCTATTCAGCTCCTTTATCCATTTTTAAATTGATTTATTTGTTTTTCTACTGTGAAGTGTTTGATTTCCTTCCACATTCTGGATATGAACTCATTCTTGTACAGTTTGCAAATATTTTCTCCCACTACTTATGGTGTATTTTTACTGTGTTGATTATTTCCTTTGCTGTACAGGAGCTTTTTAGTGTGATATAATACCATTTTGTTATTTTGTTGCTTGTGCTTTTGTGATCTTATGCATAAATCTTTGCCATTCCTACATCCTGAAGCGTTTCTCTATTTTTTCATTTAAGAGTTTTATATTTTCAGGTATTACACTTAAGTATTTAACCCGTTTTGTGTTGATTTTAGTATATGGTAAGAAGTATGGATCTCATTTCATTCTTCTCCACATGGATAACCAAAGAGGTGAAACGTATCTAACATGAGAAGTACACAATACCCCTCAGAGAAATTAAATGACCCCAAAAGATGGAAAGACATTGTATGTTTGTTGATTTGAAAAATTAATGTGTTGAAAATGTCAGTACTACTGAAAGCTATCTACAGATTCAATGCAATCTTTTCAAAGTACCAATGGCATCCTTCACAGAAATAGAAAAAATAATCCCCAAATTCATATGGACCAACGACAGACCAGAAATAGCCAAAGAAATTCTGAACCAAAACAAAACAAAACAAAGCAAAAAACGCTTGAGGCATTACACTACTTTACTTAAGCCTATAATACAAATTTGTAGGAACCAACGCAGCATTGTACTGTCATAAAAATAGAAACATGGATGAATGGTACAGAACAGAGATCCCTGAAACCAATCCAGGTACTTACAGCCAACTGGTCTTTGACAAAGACACCAGGAACAGACACTGGAGAAAGGACAGACTCTTCAGTAATTAGTGTGGGAAAACTGAAAATTAAAAATAATCTTAAAAAATATTCTATTGCAATGGCTTCAACCAGAGACACAAAAAGAAAATGTCAGTGAGAGAGAGTACAAGAGAAAAAAGAAGAGAAAAAAAGAAGAAAGAGAGAGAGAGAGTGTATGGGGGGGCAGCGTTTATCTGTGTTTACCCCCCAAAAACCTTGCTCCTTCCACTCTACCCTTGAGCCTGGAGATGGAAGTAATTTGTGAAAAAGGAAATGGAAGTAAGAATGGTAGAAGGATGTGGACACTTTTACATCAATTGTTGGTCATATTCCTTGAGGCTACAAAGAAGTTAAAGTCAGCAATTTCTGGGTATAGGTGAGCCTAGAGACCATGCAAGGCTTCAGAAATGATGGCTGTCCTATGTTTCTAGGAAGGCAGGACCAAAGTGCCAGCGACCTGAGCCTCAATACAATAGAAAATACAACACAATAGAAAAAATAAAATAAAAATAAGTGCTTGTTTTTTGAAAAATTAAGCAATATTGAGAAACCCATAAATAGACTACTTAAGAAAAGAAGACTCAAATAAATGAAATCAGAAATAAAAGAGAAGATATTACAACTGGTAACACAGATATAAGAGTGTCATGAGACTACTACGAATGAGTATATGCTAATAAATTGAACAATCTTGCAAAAGAGATAAATTTCTAAAACTACATAACCTACCAAGAGTGAGTCACAAAGAAACTGTAAATCTAAAAGAAAGTAAGGAGATGTAATAAGTATTTAAAAGTCTCCCATCAGAAAAAAGCCCAGGACTAGATGGCTTCCTGTCTGAATTCTACCAAACTTTTAAAGAAAAAGTAATACCAAATTTTCTCAAAATATTCCAAAAAGTCAAAGAGAAGAGAATACTCTCAAACTCATTTAACAAGACAAGATCACCCCCAGTACTAAAGAAAAAAAGACACAGATAAAGAAAACTACAGGCCAATATCAGTGATGAACATAGACGCAAATTTTCTCCACAAAATTCTAGCGAACTATATACAGAAGTTCGTTAAAAGGATGATTCCCCAATTCAAGTAGGATTTATTACTGGGATACAATTTTGGTTCAACATACAAAATCAATAAATGTTATCTACAACATTAACAGAATGAAAGACAAAATCCACATGATCATCTCCATAGATGTAGACAAAATTTTTACAAAATTCAACATCTTTTCATGATAAAAGCTCACAATACATTAGGCATTAAAGGAAAATAACACAATAAAGGCCATAAATCACAAGCCCTGAGCTGACATTATACTCAACAGTAAAAAGTCGCAGGCTTTCCCTCTAAAATCAGGAAAAATAAAAAATGCCTAATCTCACCACTTCTGTTCAACATAAAAGGCATCCAAATGGGAAAGGATGAAGCAAAATGTTCTTTGATTGCTGACCACATGATATTATATACAGAAAATCTCAAAGACTTCACCATAAACTGTTAGAACTGATAAATACAGTAAACTTTCTGGATAAAAAAAAAATCACCATACAAACATCAGTAGTGATTCTACACATTAAAAATGAACTGTACGAAAGAGACATTAAGAAAATAATTATCGATATAATAGCACAAAACCCAAAATACTTAGGCATGAATTAAACAAAAGTGAAAATCTGTATACTGGTAGCTATAAAACATTAATGGAAGAAATTGAATAAAACACAAATAAATGGAAAGGTATCCTGTGTGCATGATTTGGAAAAATTAGTATTGTTAAATTGATCATACCACCGAAAGCAATCTACAGATTTAATGCAATCCATATAAAAATACCAATGTCATTCTTCACAGAAACAGAAACAGGTCCAGTTTCATTTTTCCACATATGGATTTGCAGTTTTCCATGCACCACTTATTGAAAAGGCCGTCTTTTCCCCAATGTATGTTCTCGTTGCCTTTGTCCAAGATCAGTGAGCTATAAGCATGTGGGTTCATTTCTGGGTTCTCTATTCGTTCCACTGGTCTGTCTGTATTTATGTCAGTACCATGCTGTTTTTGTTACTATAGCTTTGTAGCATAGGTTGAAGTAAATTATTGTAATGTCTCCAGTTTTACTTTTTTGTTGTTCTGAATTGCTTTGGCTATTCAAGGTCTTTCATTGTTCCACATAAGTGTTAGGATTTTTTTTTTTTTTTTTCTATTTCTGTGAAGAACGTCATTGAAATTTTGATGGGGATTGTCTTGAGCCTATTCACTTTGGGTTGTATGGACATTTTTACCATGCTACTTCTTCCAATCCAAGAGCATGGAATGTCTTTACAACTTTTGATGTCCTCTTTAATTTCTTTCAATAGTAATTTGTAGTTTTCATTGTAGGGATCTTTCATCTGTTTGGTTAAATTGATTCCTAGGTATCTCATTTTTTTGAGACTAAGTTAAATGGGCTTGCTTTATTCATTTCTTTTTCTGCTAGTTTTTTACTGGAGTACAAAAATGCTACTGATTTTTGCATGTTGATTTTATGTCTTGAAACTTTACTGAAGTCTTTTATGAGCTCTAAGAGTTTTTTGATAGAGCCTTTAGCTTTTTCTCTATATAAAATCCCGTCATCTTCAAATAGAGACTGTTTGAATTTGTCTTTTCAATCTAGATGTCCTTTATTTCTTTTGCTTGATTGTTCAGGGTATTCCTTCCAATACCATGTTAAATAGGAATGGCAATCATGGGCATCCTTGTCTTCTCATCCTTAGGTTGATATTGGTAGTGGGTTTGTCATATATGGCTTTTATTGTGTTGAGATACTTTCTTCTATATCTAATTTGCTAAGAGTCTTTATTACGAAGCACTGTTAAATTTTGTCAAATGCTTTTTCTGCATCTATTGAGACAATTATATGTTTTTTTGTTCTTGACTTGGTTGATGTAGTGTATCACATCTATTGACTTTCGTACTTTGAACAATCCTTGCCTCTATCAATACCTTTGGTTATATATCCTGTAGTGGGATTGCTGGATCATGTGATAAGTATTTGAGAAACCTCCATACTGTTTTCCATGATGATAGTACTAATTCACAGTCCCCCTAATAGTGTAGAAGTGTACCCCTTTTCTGCATCCTCACCAGAATTTGTTACTCTTTGTCTTTTTGATAGTAGCCCATCTAACTAGGTGAGATGATATCCCAATGTGGTTTTCTTTTTCATTTCCCTGATGAATAGCAATCTTAGCATTTTTTAAGATATTTATCTGCCATTTGTATATCCTGTTTTAATCATGAGATACAAAGCTGATTGTTACCCCACATGCTCATCATGTGAGGGCCAGATTCATACTGGCAGCATACACATCACCACAAATCCCATTTGTACCCTGCGTCACACACCCAATTATCCCCAGCCAGCCCCTCGTCCTCCAACTCCCCTTCCGCCCCTACATTTTGAAGCTCAAGAAATGTTCTCTCCATCTGCAAGACCAATGCACTACTGTGGTCTTTTTTCCTTCCTTTTTTCTCTCTTAGCTCCCACATGTGAGTTGAGTACATGTGGTATTTATCCCTCTGTGCTTTGCTTATTTCACTCTAAATAAGTTTCTCCAGGCTTATTCATGTCGTTGCAAATGGGAGCATTTCATTCTTTTTCATAACAGAGTAGTATTGCATGGTGTATGGATACCACAGTTTCCTTATCTAGTCATCCATTGGTGGACATTTAGGTTGGTTCCATGCCTTGGCTATTGTAAACAGAACTGCGGTGAACACAGTAGTGCAGGTATCCCTTTGACATGATGATTTCCATTCCTCTGGGTATATAACATCAAGCACATGTTAAAAAAACAAATAACCCAATTAAAAAATGGGCAAAGGGGCTGAATAGACATTTTTCAAAGGAAGTCATACAAAGGGCCAACAGGTACATGAAAAAATGCTCAACATCACTAGTCATCAGAGAAATGCAAATTAAAACTACACTGAGATACCATCTCACTTCAGTTAGACTGGCTATAATCAAAAAGGTGGTGAATAATAAATGCTGGCAAGGGTGTGGAGAGAAGGGAACACTCCTACACTGTTGGTGACATTGTAAATTAGTACAACCACTATGGTAAACAGTAAGGTGGTTTCTCAAACAACTACAGGTAGATCTTCCATATGATCCAGGGATTCCCATTTTTTTAATCACATTGTTATTATTATTATTTTACTGTTACATTCCCTGTATATTCTGGATATTAATCCTTGCCAAATGTATAGTTTGCAAATATCTCCAATTATTCTGTAGGGTGACTTTTCACTCTGTTGTTTGTTTCCTGTGCTGTACAGAAGGTTTTTAGTTTTTTATAATCCCATTTGTTTATTTTTCCTTTTCTTTTCTGTACTTTTGAGGTATTATTTATAAATTCTTTGCCCGGTTCTACATCCTGAAGTGATTTCCTTATGTTTATTTCCAGTTTTATAACTTAAGGTCTTATATTTTAGTTTTTAATACACTTTGAGTTGATTTTGGTGTATGGCAAAATGAGTGGGCCTAGTTTCATTTTTCTACACGTGGATATTCAGTTTTACCAGCAACATTTGCTGCAGAGGTTGTCCTTTCCCTAATGTATGTTCTTGGCTCTTTTGTTGAAGATCAGTTGGCTGTAAGTATGAGGGTTGATTTCTGGGTTCCCCATTGTGTTCCATTGGTCCATGCATCATTTTTTTTATGCTAGTACCATGCAATTTTGGTTACTGAAGGGTTGTAGCCTAGATTGAAGTCAGGAAGTATAATATATGTATGTTCTTGGCTCTTTTGTTGAAGATCAGTTGGCTGTAAGTATGAGGGTTGATTTCTGGGTTCCCCATTGTGTTCCATTGGTCCATGCATCATTTTTTTTATGCTAGTACCATGCAATTTTGGTTACTGAAGGGTTGTAGCCTAGATTGAAGTCAGGAAGTATAATATCTCCAGCTTTATCTATCTATCTATCTATCTATCTATCTATCTATCTATCTATCTATCTATCTATGTATTTATTTTTCTCAGAGTTACTTTGACTATTCAGTGTCTTTTGTTGTCCCACAGATTTATTAAGATTTTTTATTTTTTGCTTGAATCTGTAGATTGTTTAGGGTAATAAGGACATTTTCAGAATGTTCATTTCTCTAAACCATGAACATGTCATGTCTTTCCATTTTTTGGAGTTCTCTTTAATTTCTTTCAGCACTCTTTTTGAATTCTCATTGCAATGATCTTTAACTTCATTGGTTAAACTGATTCCTATGTATTTTATTCTTTTGGCAGCTCTTGTAAATACATTTGCTGTCTTTACTTCTTTATCTCCTTGTTTTTTGTTCACATATGAAAACACTACTGGGTTTCGTGCATTGATTTTGTATTCTGCAACTTTACTGAGTTTGTTTATCAGTTCTAGGAGTATTTTTTGGTAGATTTTATATGTTTTTATCTCTATATAGGATGATGTCACCTGTAAACAGAGACAATTTGACTTCCTCTTTACCTATTTGGATGCCCTGTATTTATTCCTTTTGCCCGATAGCTCTGGCTATTACTTTCAATTACATGTTGAATATGAATGGTGAGAGTGGGAATTCTTGTCTGGTTCCCATTATTAAAGAAAAAAATTTCAGCTTTACCCAGTTAGGATGATTTTGGTGATATACATATGTTTTCTCTTATATGTCTTTCATAGATGTTGAGATACCTTCTTTCTATACCTAATTTGTTGAGAGTCTTTATTATGAAAGGATGATGAATTTTGTCAAGTGCTTTTTGTGTCTTTTGACATAATCATGTGGATTTTGTCCTTGATTTTGTTGATGTGTTGAATAACATTTATTGACTTGCAGAGGTTGCATGATCCTTGCATTTCTGGGATGAATCCCACTTGATCATGATGCATAATATTTTCAATATGCTGTTGTATTCTGTTTTATAATACTCTGTTTCGGATTTTTGCATCTATGTTCATCAAGGATATTGGTCTCTTGTTATGTCTTTGATTTTGGTATCAGGGTGATGCTGGCCTCATTGAGTTTAGGAGAATGGCCTCTGTTTCATTTTTTGGAATAGTTTGAAATTGACTGGTATTAATTACTCTTTAAAAGCTATTGTAGAATTCAGCAGTGAAGCCATGTGAAACTGGCATTTCTTTGTTGGGAGACTGCTGATTACTGCTTTAATCTCACTGCTCGTAAGTAGCCTGTTCAGGTTTTCTGTTTCTTCTTGGTTCAGTCTTGGTAGTTGGTATATGTCCAGAAATGTATCCATTTATTCCAGGTTTTCAAATTAGTTGGTGTATCGTTGTTCATAATAGTCTCTAATGAGTCTTTGTGGTATCAGTTGTAATGTCTCCTTTTTCCTTTTTAATTTTTGTTATTTAGTACTTCTTTCTTCCTTTTTTAGTGTGAAAAAAGACTTTTGTTTAGACCACAGGACATAGGCTTAATCCCTGTTAGGGTCTTCAGCTGCCCATGGATGTCTGTTTTGTTTGTCTTCCCCCCAAAACCAACTTTTTTAAATTGATTTTTTGTATCATTCTTTTGGCCTGCATTTCATTTAGTTCTGCTCTCATCATAATTATTTCTTTCCATCTACTACTTTTGTGATTCGATGGTTCTTGATTTCCTATTAATATTAGGTGTGACATTAGGTGGTTTGTTTAAAATCTTTCAGCTCTTTTGCTGTAAATCCATCTTGCATGAACCTGGTCCTCACATCATGGCACAAGTAGCTTTGTATCTCATGAATATTTTCAATAAATAATAAAAAAGATATTGCAGTAAATTTCCTTCTTAGTATTGTTTTTTTGTTTTTTGTTTTCCTTTTTGTCTTTTTTCGTGTCCGGCAACGGGATTGCAACCCTCGGTGTTGCCCCCACACCTCGCTCAGCCAGTGAGCGGGAACCGGTCTGTACGTGGGATCCAAACCCTCGGCGGGAGTGCCACCGCTCCCCAAGCGGCGCACTGTAGCAGTGCACCACCGGGCCGGCCCCTTAGTACTGTTTTGGAAGTATCCTACAGGTTTTGGTAAGTTTTCTTATATTTTGAACTGTTTCAAGAAATTTTTTAAATTTCTTGCTCTATTTTGTCTTTGACCTATTTGATGTTCAGGAGCATGTTGCTCAATTTCCATGAATTTGCAGTTTCCAAAATTTCCTTTTTTGTTAATTTCTAATTTTTTTCCAGTGTGGTCTGAAATGCTAGGACATTTAGACATATCTAATGTATTTGTATTGATGATATTAAATTAAAGGTCTTGTCTGGAAGTAACTGAGGAAAAGCCTTGATTCTCTACTGACTTCTATTTATAGATTCAGGAGCACTAAGTGAATGTAAGCTGAAGAGTAAGCAGGAGAACTTTAACAATATAATCCAAAGAAAACAAAACAACTAATAAAGGCCACCCAAACAGAAAAAGGTATCTAAAACAGTGCAGAAACAAAACAAAATATAATATTTAAGACATTTCAATATTAGACCAAAGAGATTGCATCATATTTCTAACATACAGAACTGTTGGCTAATAAATTTACGTCATTTTAAGCCACTATGTTTGTGGTAATTTCCCTAAGATAATCTTCCCATGCAGTGTGTACTGTTTTTCCAATAGGAAGGCCAGCCTTGAAGGACAACAGGACATGGGCTTAATCTGTGTTAGTGTCTTGGGCTGCAAAACTAGAATTGCTTCTCATCCTATTCAATCTGGAGGAAAGAGATATTGAGGTAGAGTCGGGGGAAGTAGGTTTCCTTCTTGGTGTTTGTTTTGGTGAGATTGAATATAATTTGTTTTTTCAATGTTTTCTACACACTTTGCTCAGTACTTCCTGTTTTCTTTTTTGTCTCTGCCCTGTTCTATATGTTTCTATCATTCTTTGTCTCCTAATCTTTTATTTCTTTAATCCAAGCTGATGGAGCCATGAAAGAAGAGAAAGAACCTGTTTATGTTTCTGTCTCCCTACTTCAAATCCCTTTAAGTGCACAGTCTTTCTGAACATGATTCTTCTATGAAGATCAATCAGGAAGGAAGGAAGGAAGGAAGGAAGGAAGGAAGGAAGGAAGGAAGGAAGGGAAAAAAGGAGAAAGAAAGAAGGAAGGAAGGAAGGAAGGAAAGAAAGAAAGAAGAAAGAAAGAAAGAAAGAAAGAAAGAAAGAAAGAAAGAAAGAAAGAAAGAAAGAAAATTTGATACAGAATAAGAAAGTAGAGAATTGAGAGCCCTTCTGCTGTGCAGAGTCTGACTTAGATTTGCCGAGTTCTTGTTACTTCCTGGCATTTATACCAGGCAGAGATCTCTGGGGATTATTCCTGTGTTCGTGTGCCATAATTTATTTTATGGGTAACGAGGTTGGAAGTAATGCCTATATCAACTGCGTGGTTCTTCCACAGTGAAAGAGGGTTAGTTGAAATAAAAATGCCTCCAAAGATTAATAACTAAGAAGGAGTTCTTGGAGCCTAATTAAAGAAGCAATTAATGGAGTTGGTCTCCCTTCTGTCACCGAGGAGAGAGGTTATTTACAGCTTTCATGGTTTTAATTGCTCCTTCTTTGTTGTGGGTTGGGCTGTCAAGTCCTCTCTTAGATGTGATGGAGAATGCTTATAAGCATATAAGAGCCTCCTGTTCCACAGCTGGATTATTTCTGAAGGAGTTGAGTGAGTCAAATTTGCTAATAATCAACTGTGTTCTCCTCTCAGAGTACTGATGGAGTGAAACACTCTCAGAAGCCCGAACTAAAATATCTGTTGGTCCTATCTGAACACCAAGATGTACCACAAAGTAAAAGGAATTGGATCACAAGACAAGAAATCTTTCTTAGAATTCTGAGGTGAGTCACTGAGGGGTTCTTCTCTAAGGAATGTCAAGGTCTTAGGATCTAAACAGAATATCATATATACACAAATAGCTCAGTGTCATCATCCTTGAAGTCTAAGTTTAATGAGGGGTCCTTTTCCATGGCAGTTTGTTGACTTGTTTATTTATTTGTAAGTACAGAAATCTCACTTAAGTCACTTCAAAAAAGCATTAACAGATGGCTTCTCCCTTCCACAACTACTTAAAGACAAATTGAGTTAACAGTAACACCAATTGTAAATAGACAGAGAGATATTGAGCTGCCTGAATTCAAAAACTCGATCCAGACAAAGTTATAATCACAACTAACAAACCACTGAAGACAGAGAGTCCCAAACATGGCTAAATATGTGTCACAGGATGGGTCAAAGAGTGACTTGCTGTATCTCACAACACGGGAACGCCCATGGGGTGGGAGTGGGGCCCTGGAGGGGTGACACTGATGAGATGGGGGTGGGGGTCTGGAGGGTCTGCCTGATATGTTAACTGTGGTGCATAAAACTGAATCTTTCAATGGGGAGGAATGAGTGCAGAAGATACAAATATTCACCCACTGGGGAGCTTATCTGTACCAGTAGTTCATGCTGTGTTCTTCTTTTCTGCCATACCTTCCCTGTAAGGACTAGTGGGAGCTGGTAGGGCTGCTGTAAATGTGGCTGGACCATGGTGAGTTGTTCTTAGGGTGTAGTGAGTAGCCTTCCTGCTTGCTTTGGTATGAGGAGTCACACCCAGAACCTCCGACTTAGCCCTGCTCTTACCCTGGGTTGTAGGATGACCCTGCTGAGCCATAGCTGTTCCTGCTACTTTGGCCTCCACTACTGAAGCTGAACTTGCTCTCCTAATTGTAGTCCCAGCTGTACCCACTACCTGGGGAGCTGTAGGAGTTGAAAGATGTGGAGTAATTGTCATGTCCATGGTTATAGAATTTCTGCTTCCATGGCAGCAAATCTGTAGAAGGATGTTCTAACTAAGCAGTCTGCATCAACACCCTTCAGCATAAAGCAGCGTGGGTGGGGGCCAGAAAACCTTTGACTCATTTGGTTTATCCTTAAAGCCAGACAACATAGACCCGGAAGAAGAGTTGTGAGTTACTTTTGAGGTGGTTGATTTGTTTCATTTAAAGAGTAAAATTTGAGCAGTCTAAAGAAGACTCCATGGAGGGTATTGTCCCTAAATTGAATGGATCTGAAACACCTTTCATGAACAAGTCGGGTTCATCATATTGAGAGACCCCTAGTCAATAATAAATGTAATACTTGATCTTCTGAAACTAATCCTGTCCAGAGTGTTCCTGACAGACAAAACTTTCCCAATTTTATTTGCTGGCCTACAATATGTTGAACTCCTTTAAGGCAGCTAACTAAATATTAAGAAAGGCTGTGGATAAAATATTGTAAAAGAAAGGAGCATGTCAAAGGGGCTACTTTGTCATGTTACCTTTCCATTTTCTACTTTCTTTGTTTGCTGAGCAAAATTAAATGGAGGTAAGCATGGAGGGAAGGAATATATTATAACAAGAAAGGTGTGAGAAATAGCTGAAGAGAAGCAAGATAAACTCTATTCCCAAATATACTTTATCCAAAACATAAGAAATCCTTGAAGTCCTTGTTAAATAAGAAGAAACCAAACATAAGGTTTGATCAGAAGTGGTAGAATATGGGATGAATGAGAAAAACAATGTGGCAATTAAACGGTGCATAAAAGATTCTCACCAGTAGGACTGGATTAACATAGTTCTTTGTGTATGGCAGGGATTGCTGTGGTGACTTTATCTCTTAGGCATGTGTAGGAATAAGCTTTGCAGTGGTTACGATCTAAATGCAGAGATTCTCTTGTCTATCAGTTGCACCAGCACATTTTACAAAGCATTTTAATACCACATTAGTTTTTCTTCCTGGAAGAAGATGAATTCTCCTTCAGTTAGTCTCACTTCCTTGTCTAGCAGTTAGCATAACCACTTTTCTGTTCATTTCCTGAAAGAACATCTATGTGAAGAAATGGAGTGACTGTTTTATTGACAGCAGCTTCGATTACATTGTTCTTACGATGAGGATTTGTACAACAATGTCTTTCAAATAGACTTTGGCATTATGGAGATCTTTGTGAGAAATTGTTAGAAAGAATGAGCAGAAGCCATCTCTGGTCTGTAACTTCTTGCTTACATCCAGGTGATTACCTGATTTTATCTCTGTCTTTCTCGTGCCACACATCATCTCTTGCTGTATTATGCCTCCATGAGCACATTTCTCATCTCATTGAGCTGAGATCCTTTGCCTCATGCAAACCACCAAATATACTGCTTTTCAGTCTCATGGTATTTAGAAAAACATTAACATAACAATTAATACATTTTAGTGAGACATTGGAGAGCAGTGTTTTAGGATGTAAGTCTGGAGCTAGAGCATCTGGATTTGAATCCCAGTTGTTTTCTTCATGGGTTATGTAACCTTGGGTTATTTACCAGTCGGACTCACAGCCTCATTATCACTGAAGGAAGAATCATAAAAATACGTAACTCACAGGGGTGTTGGCCAAATTAAAGGGAGATAGACTATAAAATAATTCTCAATAGCACCTGGAGTAGAGTATGAACTTAATAAATGTTTGCTATCTAACACCATGCCTTCCTTTTAAGGCAAATTTAATTATATTTTGAATGAAAAATATAAACAAGTAAAAGAGTGTGCAATTTTTAGAAAAACTGGCTAGTGAAAAGCTGAAGTAAGCAAGACTTGGATAAAAACATTATCTGTAGACATGTTTCTGGCAATATGGCAGGTTATTCCTTCAAAGAAACTACTAAGAAAGCTAGATATAACCTAAAACACATTTTCTAAATGGCTAAGCATGTGAGGAAGCAAATAAATTCAGGAAAGAACAAAGATGACAAGAAAACACAAACCTCAGAAGGTAGCGAACTGGGGCCTGCATTTTCCCATGAGGGATCTACTGAACCCCGATGGTGTAAGGCCTGGGTTTTAATGGGCATGTTTATAAGAGCCAGTTGTGTATGGTAGGACAAGAAACTACCCCCACACTACTGAAACAGGGGTTCCCAAAGGGTGACTCTCTTGGTAAAAATAGAAAAGAACATACCCCAGAAAATGAGACAGAAGTACACACAACTCTCTAAATCTTGGATGGGAGGCACAGGAAAAGAAAACATTCTTACGATATATTTTTTTATTGTAACATAGTTGTTTGTACATATGTGTGGGGCACAGAGTTGACAATCAATACCCATGTGCAATATATGATGTTAGAATCAGTATAATTAGTATATTCAAAAGCATACAATGTAATCGTTCTTTGTAACCCTCTACCGGTTCCTTTCTCACCTCACCTTCCTCCTTCAAACCCTTGGCAATCTCAGTTTTGTTCTCTTCTTTTGAAAGTTCAATGTATTATTGGGATTGTTGTATGTTTCTTTCTTTTTTTTTTTACAATTTATTTGCTGATATTTTAGCTCATACTTATGAGTGTGGACATGTGGTATTTCTCTTTTAGTGACTGGCTTATTTCACTCAACAGGATTTTCTCTAAGTTCATCCGTGTTGCTGTGAATGGTAGGATTTCATTCTCTTTTATGGCAGAATGGTATTCCATTGTGTAAATATAACACATTTACCTTTTCCATTTATCTGATAATGGGCATTTAATTTGGTTCCAACTCTTGTCTATTGTAAATAAAGCTGTGATTCACATGAGAGCACAGGCATCCTTTCAACATAATGATTTCCATTCCATTGGGTATATACCCAGCAGTGGAATTGCTGGATTGAATGGCAGTTCTGTCTGTAGGGCTGAGAAATCTGCATACCATTTTCTATAATGGCTGCAGCAATTTACAGTCCCACCAATAATGTCGAATGCTTCCCCTTTCCATGCATCCTTGCCAGCATTTATTTTTCTATCTTTTGGAAAAAAAGCAGTCTACCTGAGGTGAAATGATATCTCAATGTAGTTTTGATTTGCATTGCTCTGATGCTAAGTGATGTTGAGCATTTTTTCATGTGTCCATTGGCCATTTATATATCTTCCTTTGAGAAATGTCTATTCAGCTCCTTTGCCCATTTTTCAATTAGGTTACTTGTTTTGTTACTGTTAAGTTGTTTGAGTTCCTTGTATATGTTGGTTATTAGTCTTTTGTCATTTGCATAGTCTGCAAATAGTTTCTCCCAATCTGAGGGTGGTCTTTTCACTATGTTGTTTCTTTTGCTGTGCAGAACCTTTTTAGTTTGACATGATCCATTTGTTTAGTTTTCCTTTCGCAGCCTGTGCTGAGGGGTTCATATTCATAATGTCTGTGCCCATCAATACTTCCTGATGTGCTTCCCCTATGTTTTCTTCTAGTAGTTTTATGATTTCAAATCTTATATTTAAATCTTTTATCCATTTTGAGTTTATTTTTTTATATGGAAAGAGGTATGGGTCTAGTTTCATTCTTCTACATATGGATGTGTAGATTTTCCTGCACCATTTACTGAAGAGGCAGTCTTTTCCCCAGTGTATGTTCATGGTGCCTTTATTGAAGATCATTTGGCTGTAGGTTTGTGGGTTGGTTTCTGGGTTCTGTATTCTGTTCCATTGGTCTGACTGTCTTTTTATGCTATTACCATGGTGTTTGGGTTACTCTAGCTTTGTAGTATAATTTGAAGTTAGGCAGTGTTACACCTCCAGCTTTATTTATTTTTTTGCTCAGCATTGCTTGTTCTGTTAAGTATATCGTTGTTTCATATGAATATTAGGATTTGTTTTTCTACTTCTGTGAAGAATGTCATTTGTAATTTGATGGGGATTGCATTGAATCTGTGGATTGCTTTGGGTAGAATGGACATTTTCACAATGGTTAATTCTTCCATTCCAAAAGCCTACAGTATCTTTTCATTTTTTGTGTGTCCTCTTTATTTCTTTCAACAGCGATTTGTAGTTCTCATTTGTAGAGCTAGGGCTGGGTCTGGTGCTCACAGACCCTATCTGTAGCTCTACAATTGGTGTAGTCAGCAGGATCCTGAGCAGGTACAAGAGCCAAAAAGCCCTTGGAAGAAGTAGAAAATGTGCCTACTTTTGACCATGTTGTGCCCCGTGCCCACTTTCCTGTTGACTGGGATATGCTGCTGCTCGCTATAATGCAAGGCAGCATAGACCAGGCACTGAAGCAGAAAGCCCCTTGGGAGGGGTTGGAAGTGTGGCTGTCTTTGAGTGTGTGGTGCCCAGTGGCCACTTTTCTACAGACTGGAGACTGGAGACTGGCTGCTGCTCACTCTGTTGCAAGTTGATCAAGATTTGAAACAGAAAGAAGAGTTGTTACTGGATGATGTGCAGCTACTGGAAGATTCAAAGAGGAAAGCAGAGTTGTTGGAAGCATGGATAGATGTCCTAGAGGATGACATGTGGTGACTGGCCACTCCTGCTTCTCACACTGGGGAAGATGATGAACCCTGTGGTGAGTTGGGGGAGAACATGCGTCCCCAGACATGACCTGTCATGCATCAGAAAGTGAAACACGAGCAGCCTATGGGACCGGGCATATGACCAGTGGGTAATCCACAGGTGACCCAATTTACCACGTATGTCCCATATACCCAGGTTGAGTTAGTTGACATGGGGAGACAGTTTGGTAAGAAACAGGGGTAGGCATTGGCTGCTTTGCTGTTGCAGTTATGGGACCTAGTGGTGGATAGTGTGATATGCTCTGGTGAGAAGATAGAAAAATTGGCCTCCATCACCATGCACCCATCCCTGGGGAGTGGCTGCAGAATAGCCACATGTATGCACAAGGGACATGTAGTCACTCTTTAATGGAATAGGTGAGTGCAGCTGCCCAAACCGTATGGGCAAATGTTGGAGAACTGCCCAAAATTGTTAGTAAATGGCAAACATATGCTGAAGTAGTTCAAATAATTTGATAGCTAGAAATGTGGGAGTCCTTGTTTAATGTGAACACTCGTTGCCCGGATGATGAAAATTTTACAGGCAGCATGAGAGACATAGTGCTGCAGAATGCCCCATTAATGTCCTTTGGGTCACTGATGGCTATACTGGCCCCATACATTGGTCATCCTATACATAAGGTAACGACCATGCTAGACAGCATGGGTCAAGTAGAGGATAGGAGATCAGCAAAAGGGGTCCGAAAGGTGGCCAAGACCAACCCCCCCCCCCCAAAATACTTGGGACTTTACCCAGAAGGGATTAAGCAAGGTTAGCCTTAAGCATATGTGGCCTGACTTGCTTGCAGCAGGGCTTGATAGCAAGAAAACTGACTGGCAGCCAAATGCATCTCTGTTTGCCTTGTGGCCGTAATTGCGCCCAGAACAGCGTTTTGCTAAACCTTTGGAAAAAGATAGTAAGGTAGATTCAGTGGATTTAAAGTACTTTTTTTTTTTTTTTTTTGTCCTTTTTTGAGACCGGCTGCACCGTGCTCAGCCAGTGAGCACTGTGGGCGCACCAGTCATCCCTGTATGGGATCCAAACCCACGGCGGGACTGCTGCTGTGCTCCCAGCACTGCACTCTCCCTAGTGCACCATGGGCTCGGCCCGATTTAAAGGACTTTTTGATTGTTCCTGAGGAGGTGGATGAAACCTTCCATTTTGACTAGCAGCTGGCCAAAGTGTTCATCTTTGGGGGGCAGGGGAGGACCGGAGGCCTGCTGTTGAATTGGCAGTGATGCAGCTGAGGCACTGGCTAAGGTAAGATGGCTGGAGAGAGCTCCAGCTGCTGGTGTAGCTGGTGGCTACATTGGAGAATGCAGCATGTTGGCTGCAAGACTGGGTGGTTGATGGCTTGCCAGGTGTCACGTTAACCTGAGGAAAAATGCCCCTAATGGGCAGATGTGCTCCTGATGAGCAGATGGGTGCCCCTGATAGGCAGATACCTCATGGGAGAGTGCCTCTGACACTGGCAGGTGGATCTTGTGGGACCACTGCCAAAGTCTGAGTTACTGGTCTTCTCTTTGTATGGACTTGTGGGGCCCCAAACCAAGTTAGATACCTATTCATACAACCATCCTTTTTTAGGATGGCAAACTGGCATGTATCTTACCAGAGGGGTGAGAACTTCCCCTATTTGTACCAATAACCCTTCTGTCTTTTTACCCATACTGTTCTGGCTGCAGACACTGCACCAGAGATGACTGGGTACATACATACATTGGCGTGATCACCTGCTGAATATGCACTGAACTTCACATCAGTATGACTACAAGATTCCCATGGAAAATCACACCAATGATGACTATTAACTGGATATGTGCAGTTAAAGGACAGAACTACAGGTTAAGCCTTAAGGAGAAGACTTAAGGCATATTGAACAGACAATAGGTTACATAAATTTAAGGGTAATTTATCCTTGCCAAGGGAACATTATGGAAGATTTTGAATGCATAGATTGTATGGTGAGGGACCTTGAAGGGTTAGATTGTGGGGGAAATAGAATAGTTTGGTCAGCCTCCCTCGACTCAGGTCTGGTTAGGGGGTCGAGCAGCACATTTCTTGTAAACAAGTTATGTGTGGGTGGAGTTAGTGCAAATGTGCAGCCACGTATCTTTTTAGTTAAATGATATTGTGTGTTCTTCATTTTGGGAAGCAGAGCTGGATTGCAGAGCTTGTATCTAAAAATAGAGCATGGTTACTCTGCTGGCAGCTGCTCAGTTTTCCTTTGGACTTTGCCAGTAGCAATTGAGTTTCTGAGTTTCTCCTTTGTACTGCCTAGCTCCTAGTATTGTGTGTGTTGAATAAAGACTATTCCTACTTCAGCCAAAGCTCCAAGGACTGTTTTTTCTGGTTACCTAGCTTGTAGACCTGCATGTGAAGGGTTTGTGAATGGGCCCGAGGGGTCTGTGAGCTCCAGACCCTATCTCTAGCTCTACACCATTGTAGAGATCTTTTGCTTCCTAGGTTAAATTTATTCACAGGTTTTTAATTTATTTTTTGTTGACTATTTTAAATGTGCTAGCTTTCTTGATTTCTTTTTCTGTGGGTTCATCGGTGTCGTATAAAATGCTTCTGATTTTTGCATTTTGATTTTGTATCCTGCAAGTTTACTGAAATTATCAACTCAAAGAGTTTTGGTTTTATTTTGAAGAGTCTTTAGCCTTTTCTATACATGGCATCATGTAATCTGCAAACAAGGACTATTTGAGTTCTTTTTTTCCATTATGGATGACTTTTATCTCTTTCTCCAATAGCACATTAAATAGGAGTGGTGAAAATGGGCATTCTTGTTTATATCCCATTTTCAAGAGAACATATTTCAGTTTTTCCCCTTTCAGTATGATATTGGTTGTGGGTTGGTTGTGTATGGCTTTTACTTTTATGTGATACTTTCCTTCTGTACCTAATTTGCTGAGAGTTTTTATCAAGAATCAGTGTTGGATTTTGTCAAATTCTTTTTCTGTGTCTATTGAAATAATAATATGGCTTTTGTCCTTCATTTTGTTGATGAGGTGTATCACATTTTTTGACTCGAGTGTGTTGAACCATCCTTACATCTCGGGCATGAATCCCACCTGATTGTGGTGTATATGTTTTCCGATGTGTTGCTGTATTCTATTTGCTAACATTCTATTAAGGAGTTTCACATCTATGTTTATTAAGATATTGACCTGTACTTTTCTTTTCTTGTTATATTCTTGTCTGGTAATAATATCAGGGTGTTGTTGTCCCATAGAATGAGTGTGGGAGAATGGCCTATGTTTCAATTCTTTGGATAGTTTTATGAAAATTGGCATTAATTCCTCTTTAAAGGTTTATTAGAATTCTGCAGTAAAGCAATCTGGTCCTGGGATTTTCTTTGTTGGGGGACTGCTGATTACTGCTTCAATTTCATTGCTTGTTGTTGGTCTGTTCAAGTTTTCTTTGTCTTTTTGGTTTAGATTTGGTAGTTTTATTGTGAACAGAAATTTATTCATTTCCTTCAGGTTTCCTTAATTGTTGGCATATTAATAGTGTCTAATGATTCTTTGTATTTCTGTGGTATCCTGTACAATGTTTCCTTTTTCATTTCTATGTTTTTTTTTTGTGTGTGTGTGTGTGTGTGTGTGTGTGTGCAGGGTCTTTGCTCTTCTTTTTCTGGTTAACCTAGCTAATCATTTGTCTATTTATTTTCTCAGAAAACCTGTTTTTTGTTTCATTGATCTTTTATTTCATTTTTGGGTTTCTATGTTATTTAGTTCTTCTCTGATCTTTAATTACTACTGTGTACTAATTTGGGGATTGGATTGTTCTTGTTTTTCTAGTTCTTTGAAGTGTAGAGGTCTGCTGTTTATTTGAAATCTTTCTATTCCTTTGACATACACATTTATTGGAAAAAAACTTCCCTCTTAGTACTGCTGTTGCAGCATCCCACAGGATTTGTTATGATGTCTCTTTATTTAAATTACTTTTGAGAACTTTTTGTATGTCTTGTCTAATGTATTCTTGGACCCCAATGTTACTCAGGAGTGTATTGTTTAATTTCCATGTGTTTGCATAGTTTGCAGACTTTCATTTGTTATTGATTTCTAGTTTTGTTTTCTTGTGGTCTGAGAAGATACTTGAAATGATTTCAATTTTTAAAAATTTATTGAGTCTTGATTTTTGACCTAATATATGGTGTATCCTGGAGAAGGTTCCATGTGCTGATAAGAAGAATGCACATTCTCTGGTTTTTGGATAAAATATTGTATAGATATCTGCCAAGTCCATTTGGTCTAAGGTGTGGTTTAAATCCTATGTTTCTCTGTTGATTTGTTGCTTAGATTATATGTCTAATGTTGAGAGTGGTATTCAGTTTCCCAACTAATACCGTATTTCAGTGTATCTCTTTCCTTAGGTTTAATAGCTTTTGCTTTACATACCTGGGTGCTCTGATGTTGAGTACATGTATATTCAGATTCTTATGTATTTTGGCTGGATAAATTCCTTTATCATTATATAGTGGGCTTCCCTGTCTCTTTCTATGGTTTTTGTTTGAAGTCTTTTTTATCCAATATAAGAATAGCTTCTCCTGCTGAGTTTTATTTCTATTTGTGTGGTATGTCTTTTTCCATCCTTTCACTCTTAGTCTATGTGTGTCTTTACAAGTGAGGTGAGTCTCTTGTAGACAGCATATAGTTGAGTCTAGCTTTTTAATCCAATCAGCCAGGCTGTCTTTGGATTTAATCCAATCAGCCAGGCTGTCTTTGGATTGGGGGATCTAATCCATATACATTTAGTGTTGTTACTGTAAGGTAGTGTCTTAATCCAGACATTTAACTGATTTTTATATGGTTTACTTAATTATCTTTTGTTCCTTTCTTCCTCTTTCATTGTCTGTCTTTTGTATTCATTTGTTTTTCAAGGTGGTATGGTATAGTTTCTTTCTCCTTCTCAGTTGCATATCTGCTCAACCAGTTGTATTTGTTCTTCCTTGTGTATATAAAGTAGTGGTTACTGTTTATTGGGTTTCAGGTGCAGGACTCCCTTAAGAATTTATTGTAGAGCTAGCCATCTGGTAGTGACTTCGCAAAGTGTTTGTTTGTCAGGGAAATACACTATTTCCCTTTAATTTCTGATGGATAACCTTGCTGGTCACAGTATTCTTGGGTGGCACTTTTGTTTTGTTTTTAGTACTTTGAATATTTCATATTAATCTCTTCTGGCCTGCAGAGTTCCTGTTGAGAAGTCTGCTGTTAGTCTGATAGGGATTCCCATATAGGTGACTTGATGCTTTTCTCTTGCTGTTTTTAGGATTGTCCCTTAATCTTTAACTTTTGGCAGTTTGAAATGTAATGTATCTTGAAAAGAACCTTTTTGGGTTGAATCTGTTTGGGTTTCTTAGAGTCTCTTGGATTGGAATAACTTATCTCTGCCAATACCTGAGATTATTCTACTATTATTTTACTGAATATATTTTCAATGCCTTTTCCTTTCTCCTCCCTGACTGGAACACCCATGGTTTGAATGTTTGTGTGCTTAAGGTGGTCTTTCATCTTTCCTAGATCTTTATTTTTTTGATTCTTTTACTCTTCTGTATTTTTGTTTGTTTGTTTGTTGGTTTGTTTGTTTTGGTCTTCTTGGGTTACTTCAAAAATACTGTCTTTGTGATCAGAAATTCTCTATTCCACTTGCTCCAGCTTTCTGCTCATACTCTCAATTGTAAATTTTACTCCATTGAATAAGTCTTTCAGCTCCAGGACTTCTGCTATGTTCTTTTATATGGCATTTATCTCTTTGTATATTTTCTCCTTCAAGTCATGGATTATTTTTCTCATTTCATTGTGTTGTCTAACTGAATCTACTTGTATCTCACTAAGTTGGTTTAAGATTGTTCCTTGGAATTCCTTTACAGACATTTCAAGGGCTTCCTGCTCTGTGGGGTCTGGTACTTGAAAGTATTTTATTACTTTGGTGGTGTGATATTTCCTTCACTTTTTATTTTTCTAGTCCCTTGGTGTTTATGTCTAGACATCTAATAGAACATTTCCTACTTCTATTACTCTAGGTTGGTCTTTGAGGATACATATTTCCTCTTGTAGATGTATTTTGTATGGACTGTTGAGTAAGGTGTTTTAGTATTGGTTCTTGACAGACACAGTAGTGCAGTGTCTGTGTGGATAATTCTTCCATATTTAATGTTTCAATGCCTCCATGGTGTAGGTACCAGGGCACTTAGTGATTTCTTGTGGCGGCTAGTGGCACTGTGTTGGGACATTAAGGACTTGAGTAAGCTCTTAAGGTCTTGGGCAAAGTGCCAGAGTTCCTTGTCAAACTTTGATAGGGGTGAGTGACACTAGGCAAACTTGTTGGCTCCATGGCTGGTATCTTGTGACCCTGATGGGTGCACTGAACTATACTGGATCTCTTCATTTTGAATGGATGACCCTGGGTGAGCTTTCCTTTTCCTTGTTCCTATAGGCCAAGGCTTCTCCTGGGTCCTTGTTTCCCGTGGTTGGGGTATGGATTGGTGGTGGCCGGAAATTTTCTCTAATACACTATTTGGCTATCCTGGGTTTTTGTACTCTCCGGGTTCTCCGTGTGTCTCTCCCTGTGTCAAGGCAGTTGTGCTTACTGAACCTGAGTGTAGTTCCCCCTGTGGTTTAGGCCACTGAGATGTGAGTCTGTGCTGGCTTATCTCTTTCTTGTGGCTCTGTTTGTGACTCTTCCTGTGTCAAAGCATGGTGCCAGTGGTGGGTCCGGCTCATTGTAAGTCTCATTGGTGCAATGGTAGTGGTAGTGGTGTGTATGGCTTCCAGAAGTAGCAACAATGGGAGCACTGGTGCAGGCGGTAGTAACCTGGTTACCACACCTAGGACTGGCTACTGCTTCAGTGCCAGCAGCAAGTCCCACCCATCACCAGTCTGGCTGATTCAATGGCATGGGCAGGGATTGCACACATGGCCATTCTTGCTGGTGTGATGGTGGAGGCAGCAGCCATGCCGTCAGGGGCTATGGTGGGAATCCAATGCTCAGCCTGACTGACTTGTGCAGCACCTTGGGCTAGGGATCTCACACACAATGAGGCTGGCTGGCACAATGGTGTGGACAGGGATCCCATGCGGCTAGTCTGAAGGGTGCACCGGTGACACGGCAGCTGTGGAAGTGCACTGTAGGTGGTGGCAGGTGGGCCCATGCCCTGTTGATCTACCTGGTGTAATTGCTATGGTGGTAGCAGCTGTACTACATGCAACTTGGGCTAGGGTCCACAGTATAGCAGAACTAGCTGGTCAGGCAGCTTGGTAGGGGTCTGGTGCATGACTGGCCTGGCTTATGCAAAGATGTGGACAGCTGCTGGCAATGGCTGTCACTCTTCAGGCAGATGTGGCAGGAGTACCGTGCATGGCTGGGTTGGCTGAGGGGGCAGCTTGTGCAGGGGTCCTGCATGCAAATGGCCTGGTGGGAGCTGAGATGTGGTTGGCTGCGGGGGATGGGCATTGCACTGCAGGCAGTGGTCCCAGGCCAGTCAGGCTGGCTACTACTTCAGCATCAGCAGGGAATCACACACCCAGCTGGTCAGGCTGGTGTGATGGCTATGGTGCGGGAAGCCACACTGCATGCAACTATGACAGGGATTCCCATGCATAGCAGGGCTGTCAGTTGAGACAGCTTGGGCAAAGGTTCAAAGTGTGGCTGATGTGACTGTGGTGGCAGCGTAGCCTCTAGAGATGGCTGCTGCACTGCAGGAGGCTGTGGCAAAGGTCCCAAACATGGTCATGCTAACTGCTGCAGCTGAATGGCAGGTATCCTGTAAAAAGCTGGCTTGGGCAGTGCTACAGCATTGGTGTGGATGGCTACCAGAGGGAGCAACACTGCAGGTGATAGCAGCCTTGGACAGTGCAAAACTCACTGTGGGAAGGTGGGTGATGTTATTGGATCATGACCAAGTCACCAGCGAGTTCAGCAGTGAGTGTAGTGGTAGTAGCAGTGGGCCTATTCTGCTCTTCTTCTAAGGAAAGCACATGTCCTGAGTTCCTCTACTAAACCAAATTTCCATAATCCTCTCACCTAAGTTTCTTAACCTTTACATGAGTCTGAGTCATTCACCCTTGTAGGAGAAAAGTCTTTAACTATAGTACCAAGGATACACTTGAGGGCAATTGAGAATCAAAAACAAAAAACAAACAAACAAAAAACCCAAAAACAAAAAACAAAAAAAAACAGCAAACAAAAACTGTATGGAAAGGTGGCAAGTAGTCACGGTTTCCTGGATAAAGGGTTCAGAGATTACAAAAGTTTTTAAAAGTGTCATTGACACCAAGAAGACTAAAAATCACTGTTCTAGAAAATATGCCTCATAAATATCTCTGATTTGAGAAAAGAAAAACATGCACCTACAAGTTGTGAGCATAATGGCTCTTTCATCATCTCTTTTTAACTTTTCAGGAGACTTCCTAGAGTCATTAAGTCAGTTAAGTCACATCTATTTGTAAGCTGCTTCATGGTATGTCACATTTCCCATCATCCTGCTACATTATTCTTTTATCTCTCCAGGCATTATGAGAAAAAAAAAGGCAGTAAGAGAATTATCAATACTCCCTGATTATAAATATATTGAACGTTAGTTCATGAAGACATTTTATAGAGGACCTACTTCGGCATCCTCATTTTACACAAGAGGCCGAGAATAATAGAGGGGTGTCTCCAAGCATTGAGTGAATGACACATCGATGCCTGAGCAGTATTGTCGTGTTAAAGCACAAAGAGAAATGACAGTATATTCCTCATTGACTAACCTCTAAAGACTCATATTTTTGCAAAACCTGGCATGAGAAACATAAAATTGAGAAATTTTACATGGTATCATACTAATGATGATTTGCTGACTTTTGTCCCATAGACAGAGTGATAATATTTATCAAAGAGACTTTGAAAGTTAGAGTTGTTGATTGTGCATGGACAGCGCAAGCTAACTCAACCTTAATGATTCAAGATTTTACATTCATCTAACAGCTTGACTGTAAAAAATAACTGTATTTCTTTTTATTTATGGAAATAAGACCACTTCCTTCTCTCCAAACTTTTCTCAGCAGGAGGCACAAAGGAGATATATGGAAGGGGCTGAAAACCACACCTCTGTGGCCATGTTTATTCTCCTGGGACTTTCAGATGAAAAAGAGCTGCAGCTCATCCTCCTTCCAGTCTTCCTGGGCATCTACCTTGGGACCCTCATCTGGAACTTGGGTCTTATCATTCTCATCAGGATCAACTCCAACCTGCACACACCCATGTACCTTTTTCTCAGTTCCCTGTCATTCATAGACATCTGCTATTCTTCTTCCATCAGCCCAAAGATGCTCTCAGACTTCTTAAGGGATGAAAAAAAAATTTCCTTCATGGCCTGTGCCACTCAGTATTTTGTCAGGGCCTGGATGGGTCTGGCTGAGTGCTGCCTCTTGGCTGCCATGGCCTATGACCGGTATATTGCCATAGGTAACCCTCTGCAGTACTCAGCCATCATGTTACCCAGCCACTGTTGGAAGATGATTGCTGGGGCCTGTGCTAGTGGTTTTCTCAGTAGCTTAGTTCATGTGGTGCCTTGTTTTCATCTCTCCTACTGTGGACCAAATATCATTCAACATTTCTTGTGTGACATACCTCAGGTTATTTCTCTGTCTTGCTCAAATCCTTTCATGTGCCAAATGATGGTTTTCCTGGTAGCTATGTTTGTGGGGTTGGGTTCTTTGTTTATTATTCTCTTATCCTATGGTTTCATTGCAGCCTCCATCCTGAAAATATCATCAGGTAAAGGAAGTGCCAAGGCCTTCAACACCTGTGCCTCCCATCTGGCTGCTGTGATACTCTTCTACAGCACATCCCTCTCAGTGTACATGAATCCCGGCTCTGGCCACTCTGTGAAGCACAAGGTGCTGTCCATTTTCTATGTTATCTTTGTTCCCTTCTTAAACCCTCTGATCTATAGTCTGAGGAACAAGGTGATCAAAGAGGCAACCAAGAGGTTGATAAAGAGGCAACATTTTTACTTCAGTAAGAATAACATTTGGGCAGCTATTGTCACTATAAGGAAGAGGGAAGCAAGCATATTTAAGTGACCTCTTGTAGATCACAAAAATTGGTAGGTAGGGAAAAGTGGGAACTGGGATTCCTTGATTCTTGTTGCCATTGTTTTGAGTTGCCCCCACCAAATAATCTGTTGCATGGAGCGCCACCAACATTAAATCCCATTTAGAAAGACAGTTTTTGTGATTAGAACCGAGCTATATTATACCCTAAAAGTGATTATCGTTTTGAAAACAGAGATGTTGACAGGTACTATATGTAGAAGAATGACAAGACCCCAGGATGCTGCACGCCCTGTTCTCCTCTTCACAAATTTTCTTGATTTCTTTTATTTATTTTAACTTTTGAGCCTTTACTTGTATTTCAATAAAATAGAGCCAATTAATGCACAAAATTAGATATACAATTATTAAAAAAATAAAGAAATATTTTATAACTCTTGTCTCAAACAGAGACAGAGAAACAAAGTGTGTGAGTGAGAGATTGAGAGAAAAAAGGAGAAGACAAGAGAGAGAGAGAGAGCAGGAGTGGGACATATTTGTCTGTGTTTGCTCCCAAATGACTTTGTTTTTCCATCCTACCCATTGAGCATGTGGAAGGAGGAAATTTGTAAAAAAGGAATGGGAGGAAAGAATGATAGAAGGAAGGAAGCTCTTTTATTTCAATGGTAGGGCATATTCTTTGAGGTTAAAAAGAAGTGAAAGTCAGGAATTGCTGTGCATAGGTGGGCCTGGAGCATGTGGAAGGAAGAAATTTCTAAAAAAGGAATGGGAGGAAAGAGTGATAGAAGGAAGGAAGCTCTTTTAATTCAATGGTAGGGCATATTCTTTGAGGTTAAGAAGAAGTCATAGTCAGGAATTGCTGTACATAGGTGGGCCTGGAGCATGCTCCATGGTAGCTTTGTAGAGACTGTGCATGACTTAGGAAATGATGGGTGTCATGTGTCTAGGGAGGAAGTAACCATGTCTCAGAAAAGCAAATCTCAATACAACAGAAAATACAGCATGATAGAAAAGATCAGCAAAACTTTTCTTTTTTAAAAATATAAACTATGTTGAGAAATCCTTCAATAAGCTAATCAGCAAAAAAGGAGAAGACTCAAATAAATAAAATCAAGAATGAAAGACAAGTCATCACAGCTGGTAACACAGAAATACAAGGATCATAAGAAACTGCTATACAAAACTATATGCTAATAAATTGGACAACCTAACTGAAATGAATAAATTGTTAGAAATATATAAAGACTGAATTACAAAGAAAATGGAAATCTAACTGAGAGTAAGGAGATGCAATGTGTAATTAAAATACTCCCATCAGGACAAAATAAAATAAAATGCCCAACAGTGGATGTCTTCATTGATGAATTATACGCAACTTTTAAAGAAGTGCTAACATGTGCAGGATACTAACATTAAAAATGTATATGTATTTCATAGGCCCTAACACATAGAAATGCTAAGCTTGGGAAAAAGCAGAAAACTTTCCCAGGACTAAAGTCTCTGTTGTAGATTCAAAAAAATTGTAACACAGCAAAAATGCGTGCTCTAAGGGAAGATGTCCTTGCTCTAAGGGCAGCTAAATCTTATGATCCAAAAGTACTACGATTATGTCATTGTTCTTTTTGTAACCACCTATATTCCTTTTCTGTAACTTTCTTGACTGGAGAATAAAAAAAGAGAGAAAACCCAATTTGGGGCTATTCCCACGAACTTTCTTCTATTGAAAGAATTATTCCTGGGGGTAACCGTTTCGGGCTTCTCACTGCTCAGGAGAAATGAGATTTGAGTAATCCTTTGCATCTCCATCACCTTGAGAGGGGTGACGCTCACATAACCAAATTAAGTAAGGTTGCAGGATACAAAATCAATGTACAAAAGTGAACAACGTTCTTATACACCAACAAAGAACAAGGAGAAAAACAAATAAAGAAAGAAAGCTCATTTATAGTAGCTACCAAACAATAAAATACTTATGAAAAAAATTAACCAGAGATGAAAGAACTCTACAATGAGTGCTACAAAACTCTGTTGAAAGGAAGTAGAGAGGACACCAAAAATGGAAAGACATTCCTTGTTCATGGATTGGAAGAATTAATGTGAATGTCCATACTACTAATGGAGACCTACAGGTTGAGTGCAATCCACAACAAAATACCAGCAACATTCTTCACCATAATAGAAAAAGCAATCCTAAACTTCATATGGAACAACAAAAGAGCCTGAGTAGCTAAAGCAATCTGAAGAAGAAAAAAATATGGAGGCATTATACTACTTGATATCAAATCACACTATAAGCCATAGTAACCAACCCAGCATGGTACTGGCATAAAAACAGCCACATAGACCAATGGGATAGAATACAGAGTACTGATGTCACCAAGCTTCTTACAGTCAACTGGCCTTTGACAAAGGCTCCAAGAACTTACATTAGGAAAAGACAGCTTCTTCAGTAAATGTTGCTGGAAAAACTAGATATCCATGTGTAGAAGAATAAAACTAGAACTATCCCTCTCACAAAAATCAACTCAAAATGGATTAAAGAATGAAGTAGAAGATCTGAAACTACAAAATTTCTAGGTGCAAACAAAAGGGAAACACTTCAGGACATAAGACTAGGCAAACAATTTATGAATAAGACAGAAAAAGCACAAACAACAAAATAAAAAATAAGTAGAGTTATATCAAACTAATAAGCTTTGGCATAGCAAACGAGACAATCAACAGAGTGTAAAGGCAACCTACAGAATGGGAGAACATATTTGGAAGCTATACGTTTCAACAAAAAATTAATATCCAGAAAATAGAAAAAACATAAATATGTTCACATTAAAAATCGAAAGATTCAATTGAAAAATGGGCAAAAGAGAAGAAAAGATATTTTTCAAATGAAGAGATACAAATGAACAGTAGTTACATTTAAAAAGTGCTCAGCATAACTAATCAACAGGGAAATGCTGTATCCAGTTAGACTGTATATAATCAAAAAGAGAATAACAAATTGTTGGAAGGGTGTGGAGAAAGTGGAACTCTTCTACACTTTTGTTTGGACTGTAAATTAGTTCAGACATTATGAAAAACAGTACGGACATTTCTCAAACAGCTACAGATGCAACTATCATATGATTCAGCAATGCCACTCCTGAGTATATATCCAAAGGAAAGGAAATCATCATGTTGAAGGGAAACCTTCACTCACGTGTTCAGCGCAGCTTTATTTACAACAGCCAAGATATGAAACCAAGCTATATGTCCATTGACAGATGACTGGATAAGGAAAATATGGTATATATACACAAGAGAATACTACTCAGTCATAAAAGGAACAGAATTCTGACAACTGCAGCAACACGGATGAGTTCGGAGAAAAATATTTTAAGTGAAATAAGCCAGACACAGAAAGAGAGTTACCACATATCCTCACTCAAATGTGGGAGCAACAAAATAAAGAACGAATGAACTACAACATAACATTGAACTTTCTGAAGGAGAGAACAGGCTTATAAGTACTAGAGGTAGGAAAGAGGAGTGGAGGGCTGTTAGGAAGTAATTGGGTAAGGGACAGAAGTGTAATTACAATTTGTAATGATGAACATGCTAATAATACTGATTTGATCATAACATACTGTACCAAAATACTGACAGTCAACTCTGTATCCATAAATAAGTAAAATAAAAATAATTGTAGAAAAAAAATAAAAATAAAGAAAAGCTAATACCAATTTTTCTCAAAGTATTCAAAAAAATTCAAGAGGGTGAGTACACTCGCATTTTCCAAAACAGGATTATCCCTGATACCAAAGACAAACATAGACACTATAGAATAAAAAACTACAGGCCAATATCACAGATGAACATAGATGCAAATATCCTCAACAAAATTTTAGCAAACCATATTCTATGGTACTTTAAAAGAACCATTTACCGTGATCAAGTTGGATTTTTCCTTGGATGCAAATATGGTTCAACATACACAAATCAATAAATGTGATATACCCCATTAGCAGAATAAAAGACAAAAGTGACATGATCATCTCAGTAGACATACAAAAAGTATTCTACAAAATTCAACATCTTTTCATGACATAAACGCTCTACACATTAGGCATGGAAGCGATATACCACTGCACAATAAAGGCCATATATAACAAGCCCACAGCTAATATAGTTAATGGTGAAAAGTTGAAGGCTTTTCTTCTAAGATCAGGAAGGAGAAAAAGATGTGCACTCTCACCACTTGTGTTAAATGTAGTACTGGCAGTCCCTTCCCCAGTGAATAGGCTTGGTGCCTTTGTCAAAGAACAGATGGCTGTAGGTGTGTGGGTTGCCTTCTGGATTCTCTATTCTATTCCATTAATCAGTGCGTCTGTTTTCATGCCAGTACCATACTGTTTTGGTTATTATAGCTTTGTAGTATAGCTTAAAGTCGGGTAGTGATATGCCTCCAGCCCTATTTTTTTTTGCACAGCATTGCTTTGGCTATGCGTGGTCTTCTGTTATTCCATACACATGTCTGGATAGTTCTCCCAACTTCTGAGAAAAATGTCTTTGGAATTTTGATGGGGATTGCATTGAATCTGTATATCACTTTGGGTAGTATGGACATTTTCACTATGTTCATTCTTACAATCCAAGAGCATGGAATATATTTCCATCTTCTTGTATCCTCCCTAATTTCTCTCAGCAGTGGTTTGTAGTTCTCATTATAGAGATTTTTCGCTTCCTTGGTTAACTCAATTCCTAAGTATTTTATTTTTTTGGTGGCTATTGTAAATGGGCAGGCTTTCTTGATTTCTCATTCTGCCTGTTCAGTATTGGAGAAAAGAAATGCTACTGATTTTTGTGTGTTGATTTTCTATCCTGTTACTGTGCTGAAATCATTTATCAATTCCAAGGGTTTTTTCTGTTGAGGCTTTAGGCTGTTCAATATATAAGATCATGTAATCTGCAAACAGGGACAGTTTGAATTCATCTTTTCCAATCTGGATGCCCTTTATTTCCTTCTCTTCTCTGATAGCTCTGGCTAGTACTTCCAACACTATGTTGAATAGGAGTGGTGAGAGTGGGCATCCTTGTCTAGTTCCTGTTCTTAAAGGAAAAGCTTTCAGCTTTTCCCCATTCAGGATGATATTGGCAGTGGGTTTGTCATATATGGCTTTAATTATGTTGAGATACTTTCCCTCTATACCTATCTTATAGAGGGTCTTCGTCATGAATGAGTGCTGAATTTTATCAAATGCTTTTTCAGCATCTATAGAGATGATCATATGGTCCTTTGTTTGACTTTATTAATATGGTGTATCACATTTATTGATTTGCGTATGTTGAACCAACCTTGCATCCCTGGGATACATATCACTTGGTCGCGGTGAATAATTTTACATATGTGTTGTTGTATTCTGTTTGC
>NW_007735374.1:23621-24692 GCF_000696425.1 Galeopterus variegatus | reverse complement strand
TAGTTTTCTTTTTTGGTTATATCTTTAACGGGTTTTGGTATATCTTTACCTGGTTTTGGTATCAGGATGATGTTTGCTTCATAGAATGAGTTTGTGTCTGTTTCAATCTTTTTGAATAGTTTGTAAAGAATTGGTGTCAATTCCTCTTTGAATGTTTAGTAAAATTCTGCTGTGAATCCCTCTGGTCCTGGGCTTTTCTGTGTTGGGAGCCTTCTGATAACAGCTTTGATCTCCTTTATTGTTATTGTTCTGTTCAAATTTTCTACATCTTCATGGTTCAGTTTTGGGAGCTTGTGTGTGTCCAGAAATTTATCTATTTCCTCCAGATTTTCAAATTTGTTGGCGTATAGTTGTTTATAGTAGCCTCGAATGATTCTTTATATTTCAGATGAATCAGTTGTAATATCGCCTTTTTCATTTCTAATTTTTGTTATTTGAATCTTCTCTCTTCTTTTATTTTTGTTAGCCATGCTAATGGTTTGTCAATTTTATTTATCTTTGCAAAAAACCAACTTTTTGATTCATTGATCTTTTGTATTGTTTTTGGGTTTAAATTTCATTAAGTTCTGCTCTGATCTTAATGATTTCTCTACGTCTGCTAACTTTAGGTTTGGGTTGTTCTTGTTTTTCTAGTTGTTTAAGGTGAAGTGTTAGGTTGTTCACTTCCCATCTTTCCATTCTTCTGAGATGAGCATTTAATGCAATAAATTTCTCCCTTAATACTGCTTTTGCAGTATCCCACAGGTTTTGGTAGGATGTATCATTGGCAAATGGGGCTGGGATAACGGGATATCCATATGCAGGAGAATGAAACTAGACCCATACCTCTCACCATATACTAAAATCAACTCAAAATGTATTAAGGATTTAAATATACACCCTGAAACAATAAAACTTCTTATAGAAAACATAGGAGAAACACTTCAGGAAGTAGGACTGGGCACAGACTACATGAATACGACCCCAAAAGCACGAGCAACGAAAGGAAAAATAAACAAATGGGATTATATCAAACTAAAAAGCTTCTGCACAGCAAAAGAAATAATTAACAGAGTTAAGACAACCTACAGA
>NW_007735374.1:0-22960 GCF_000696425.1 Galeopterus variegatus | reverse complement strand
GGAATATACCCAGAGGAATGGAAGTCATCAAGTCGAAGGTATACCTGTTCCCCAATGTTCATTGCAGCACTCTTTACAATAGCCAAGAGTTGGAACCAGCCTAAATGTCCATCGTCAGATGAGTGGATACGGAAAATGTGGTAAATCTACACAATGGAATACTACTCAGCTATAAAAATGAATGAAATACTGCCATTTGCAACAACGTGGATGGATCTTGAGAGAATTATGTTAAGTGAAATGAGTCAGGCACTGAAAGAGAAATACCACATGTTCTCACTTATTGGTGGGAGCTAAAAATTAATAAATAAATTCACACACACAAATCCGGGGGGGGGGGAGAGAAAGAAGATATAACAACTACAATTACTTGAAGTTGAAACGACAAGCAAACAAAAGGACATTGCTGGGTGGGAGGGAGGAAAGGGAGGAGGGAGGGATGTTTTGGTAAGGGGCAACAATAATCAACCACAGTGTATATCGACAAAATAAAATTTAAATAAATTAATTAATTAATTAATTAATGTAGTGCTGGAAGTCCTAGGCAGAGCAATTAGGCCAAAAAGAAATAAAATGCATTCAAATAGGAAAGGATGAAGTGAAATTATCTCTGATTGCTGACTACATGATGTTATATATAGAAAATTTCAAAGCCTCCACCATAAAATATTAAAACTAATGAACAAATACTGTAAAATTTCAGGATAAATTCAACTTAGAAAATTGAGTAGAGGAGGCGCCCAGCCAAAGAGGCCCAAGATCCATGGGCCATGTGCCCTGTGGTGCCAGTGTGTGACCCCGCTGGTATGCCTCACTGCCACAGACCAACTCCATCCCATGCCTGGCCAAGTACACACCAATCACAGAAGCACCCAGCCATAGAGGCCTAAGATCCATGGAGACCAGGTGCCCTGTGTTGCCAGAATATGCTCCTGTAGGTAGACTCACCACTGTGGCCCGAATTAATCCCCTGCCTGGCCAAGTGGACCAATCAGAGAAATGCCCACGTGGAGAGGCCCAAGATCTGCAAACAATATTTGCCCGGAGAGTCATCTCCTGAAAGAGGCACAAGGCCCAAGGCGACCATGCACCAGAGGCACCAGTGGGTAACTGAGCAGAAACTGAGGCACTGATGCAGCCATGCCAAACTGGCAACCCCAGCAGCATCCTAGCCAGACAATAGTGTCAAACCAGTGGACCATGAAATCCCATGCCACAGTGACTAAACATCAAACAATAGATACCAGAAATATGAAAAATCAAGAAAGTACACCACCAAATGGTAATAATTGAAAAATCAAGAAAGTACACCACCAAATGGTAATAATTCTCAAGCTCTAGATCCTATAGAACAAGAAGCCCTTGAAATGCCTGACAAGGAATTTCAAGTGATCATTCTAAGGAAACTAAATGGGATACAAGAAAACCAAGCTAGACAACACCATGAAATGAGGAAAAGAATACAGGACCTGAAAGAAATGGACAAGGAAATGAATGCCCTGAAAAGAAATGTAGCAGAGCTTGCCAAGCTGAAGAATTCATTGAATAAAATAATAATAATAAAAAAAAAGAAAACAGAGAGTTTAACAAGGAGACATGCAGAAGCAGAAGAGAGAACTTCTGACCTTGATGATAGGCTTTTTGAAATAACACAGGCAGTCAAAAAAAAAAAAAAAGAAAGAAAGAAAGAAAAAAGAATTAACAACATTGAAGAAAATGTAAGAGAGATATCAGACAACCTTAAGCGCTCAAATGTCTGAGACATGGGCATTCCAGAAGGGGAGGAAAAAGGAGATTGCATTGAAAACATATTCAACAAAATAGTTGCAGAAAACTTCCCAAGTATAGGAAAAGACACATATATTCAGATTCAGGAAGCTCAAAGATCACCAAACAGATTCAACCCAAAAAGGTCTTCTCCAAGACATGTTTTGGTCAAATTGGCAAAATTCAAAGACAAAGAGAGAACCTTAAAAGCTGCAATAGAGAATCATCAGGTCACTTATACGGGAACCCCAATCAGAATAACATCAGACTTTTCATCACTAATCCTAAAAGCCAGAAAGGAGTGGGATGATATATTGAACGCACTAAAAGACAGAAATTGCCAGCCAAGAATACTCTATCCCACAAGGCTTTACTTCTGAAATGAAGGGCAAGTAGTATATTTCTCAGACAAATAAGTAGTGCAGGAGTTCACTACCACAAGACCACCCTTACAAGACATTCTTAAAGGCATACTGGGTTTGGTACCTGAAATATAACTATCACTGCCATAAAAACTTAAGGAAAATCAAAACCCACAAGTAAAATTCAAATGCCAACGATGAAGAGAAAAAAAAATGTTTATCTACAACCCAACAAACAAACAAATACAGAAGACAAACATTAAATCAGAACGAAAGGAACAAAAGACATTCAAGACATCCAAACAAAAATCAATAAAATGCTAGGAGTAAATCAACACTTTTCAATAACAACTCAATGTAAAAGAATTAAATTCCCCAGTCAAAAGGCACAGACTGGCTGGCTGGTTTTAAAAGGAGAAACGAAGTATATGCTGCCTTCAAGAGACCAACCTCACCTATAAAGACTCACATAGACTAAGAGGAAAAAGAAGGAAAAATATTTACCATGCAAACAGAAATGTAAAATGAGCTGGAGTAGCTATGCTTGTCTCTGATAAAATACACTTTAACCTAAAAACCATAAAAAGAGATAATGCGGTGCACTACATAATAATAAAAGGATCTGTCAATCAAGAAGTCATAACAATCATAAATATATATGCACCCAATGTTGGAGCAGCAAGATTTATAAAGCAAACTCTATTCAACCTAAAGAAGGAAATGGACACTAATACCACAATAGGAGGCAACCTGAACAGCCCACTAACAATATTGGACAGCTCATCTAAGCAAAGAATTAGCAGAAAAATGCAAGATCTAAACAACATTCTAGACCCATTGGACTTGGCAGATATCTACAGGAAATTCCATCCAACCACTTCAGAATATTCATTCTTATCATAAGCACATGGATCATTCTCCAGGATAGATCACATTAGGTCACAAATCAAGTCTCAACAAATTTAAAAAATTTGGAATTATCCCATGTATATTTTTCAGACCATTATGAAGTAAAATTAGAAATCAATAACAAATGAAACTCTGGAAACTATAAAAACACTTGGAAATTAAACAGCATTCTACTTAATGATGTATGGGTCCAAGAATAAATCAAACAGAATATCAAAAAATTACAGAAAATGAAAACAATGATACATCATAACAAATCCTATGGGATACTGCAAAAGCAGTACTAAGGGGGAAATTTATTGCATTAAATGCTTACTTCAGAAGAATGTAAAGATGGCAAGTGAACAACCTAATACTTCACTTTAAAGAACTAGAAAATAAGAACAATCCAAACCCAAAGTTAGCAGACAGAAAGATATCATTAAGATCAGAGCAGAACTTAATGACATTGAAACCCAAAAATGATGCAAAAAAAAAAAAAAAAGAATCAAAATTTGGTTTTATGAAAAGTTAAATAAAATTGACAAACCATTAGCAGGGCTAAGTAATAAAATGAGGGAGAAGACCTGAATCACAAAAATTAGAAATGAAAAAGTGACATTGCAGCTGATATATCTGAAATACATGAATCACTTCATACTAGTATAAACAGCTATATGCCAACAAATTTGAAAATCTGGAGGAAATAGATAAATTTCTGGACACACACAAATGACCAAAACTTAGCCAAGAAGATGTAAAAAATCACACCAGACTAATAACAATAAAAGAGATTGAAACTGTTATCAGAAGGATCCCAAAAAAGAAAATCCCAGGACCAGACGTATTGACATCAGAATTCTACCTAACATTCAAAGAGGAACTGACACCAATTCTCTACAAATTATTCCAAAAGACTGAAACACAAGCAATTCTCCCAAACTCATTCTATGAAGCAAAATTCACCCTGATATCAAAACCAGGTAAAGATACAACTAAAAAAGGAAAACTACAGAACAATATCCTTGATGAATATACATGCAAATATCCTCAATAAAACACTAGATAACATAATACAGCAACAGGTGCACAAAATTATTATACACCATGATCAAGTGAGATTCATCCCTGAGATGCAAGGTTGGTTCAACATACACAAATCAATAAATGTGATACACTATATCAATAAAATCAAACACTAGGACCATATGATCAACTCTATAGATGCGGGAAAAGCATTTGATAAAATTCAACACTCGTTCATATAAAGACTCTCTATAAGGTAGGTATAGATGGAAAGTATCTCAATATAATTAAAGCCATTTATGATAAACCCACTGTCAGGATAATGTTGAAAAGCATTCAGCTTTTCCTTTAAGAACAGGAACTAGACTAGGATGCCCATTCTCACCACTCCGTTTCAACATAGGGTTGGAAGTACTAGCCAGAGCAATCAGAGAAGAGAAGGAAATAAAGGGCATCCAGATTGGAAAAGATGAAGTCAAACTGTCCCTGTTTGCAGATGACATGATCCTATATATCAAACAGCCTAAAGCCTACAGAAAAAAAATCTTGCAGTTGATAAACGATTTTGACAAAATAGCAGGATACGAATTCAACACACAAAAACCTGTAGTATTTCTATTCTCCAAAAGTGAACATGCAAAAACAAAAATCAAGAAAGCTTGTCCATTTACAATAGCCACCAAAAAAAATGAAATACTTAGTTATAGAGTTCACAAAGGATGTGAAAAATCTCTATCATGACAACTAGAAACCACTGCTGAGAGAAATGAAAGAGGAAACAAGATGGAAAGACGTCCCATGCTCCTGGGTTGGAAGAACCAACATTGTGAAAATGTCCGTACTACCCAAAGTGATATATGAATTCAATGCAATGCACATCAAAATTCCAATGACATTTTTCTCAGAAATGGAAAAAACTATCCAGACATTTCTATGGAATGACAAAAGGCCACACATAACCAAAACAATTCTGAGCAAAATAAATAAATAAATAAGAAAGCAAGCTGGAGTCATAACACTACTTGGCTTTAAATTATACTACAAAGTTATAATAACCAAAACAGCATGGTTCTGGCATAAAAACAGACACACTGATCAATGGAATAGAATAGAAAATCCAGAAATCAACCCACACACCTACAGAAATCTGATCTTTGACAAAGGCACAAGCCTAAACACTAAGGAACATACTGGCACTTCAGCAAATTGTTCTAGGATATCTGGATATCCATATGCAGGAGAATGAAATTAGACCTATACCTGCCACCATATACTAAAATCAACTCCAAATGAATTAAAGACTTAAATATACACCCTGAAACAATAACACTTCTTAAATAAAACATAGGAGAAACACTTCAGGAAGTAGGACTGGGCACAGACTTCATGAATACACCTACAAAGGACAGGCATCCAAAGGAAAAATAAATAAAAGGGATTATATCAAACTAAAAATTTTCTATTAACAGAGTTAAAGGACAACCAACAGAGTGGGAAAAAATACTTGCAAAATACACATCTGACAAATGATTAATACCCAGAGTATGCAAGGAACTCAAACAACTTTACACCAAAAATCAAGTAACCTAATTAAAAAATGGGTAAAAGAGCTAATTAGGCTTTTATCAAAGGAAGATATACAGATGGCCAACAAACACATGAAATAAGTCTCAACATCACTCAGCATTTAGAAATGCAAATTTAAACCACATTGTGATACCATCTCACCCCAGTTAGGATGGCTGATATCCAAAAGAATGTGAATGATACATGCTGTGAAGGTTGCAAAAAAAACTCTCATACACTGTTGGTGGGACTGCAAAATGGTGCAGTCTCTTTGGAAAATGGTATGGAGGTTATTCAAACTATTGCAGATTGATCTACCATATGAGCCAGCTACCTCACTGCTGGGAATATACCCAGAGGAATGGAAAACATCAAGTCGAAGCTATACCTGTTCTCCAATGTTCTTTGTAGCACCCTTTACAATAGCTAAGTGTTGGAACCAGCCCAAATGTGCATCATCACATGAGTGGATATGGAAAACTTGGTATAGCTACACAATGGAATACTACTCTGCAATAAAAAAGAATGAAATACTGTCATTTGCAAAAACATGGACGGACCTAGAGAGAACTATTTAAACTGAAACAACTCAGACACAGAAAGAGATTATCATATGTTCTCACTTATGTGTGGGAGCTAAAAATAAATAAATAAATACACAAATAACCAGGGGTGAGGGAGGGAAGAAAAACAACAATTACAATTCCTTGAAGTTGATATGGCAAGAGAAATGAAAGGATGTTGTTGGGAGGGAGAGGGGAGAGGAGGATGGAGGGAGGTTTCAGTAATGGGCCACAATAATCAACCACATTGTATATTGACAAAATAAAAATAAATTAATAAAAAGTCAGTAGAAATGCTATACATTAACAGTGACATATCTATGAAAGCAATTAAGAAAACAATTCAATTTACAGTAGCATAAAAAATGTTTAGGTATAAATTTTTTAAAACAAAATGAAAGATCTGTGTACTGAAAGCTATAAAGCATTAATGAAAGGAATTGAAGGGGAAACAAATAAATGGAAAGACATTCCATGTTCATGAATTGGAAAAATCAGTATTGTTAAAACATTCATACTACCTGTATTAGTTTGTTTCTGTTTCTTATAACAAAATACATGGCACTAGGTGATTTATAGAGAAAAAAAATTATTCCTTACAATTTTGAAGCTTGGTAAGATCAAATTCCAGGGAATTCTTCTAGTGGTGGTGACAGTGACCCAAGGGTGTCACAATGCAAGATGATGGAAGCACAGAGAGAGAGACTCTCACGTGCTCACCTTTTAAAACAATCAGAACCATGCCTGTGACCACCATTAAACTATCAGCTTTAAAACTTCTTCAAGACCCTGCCTTTCACTTTCTATAATAGGATTTCCCACCCTCAACAGTTAAAACAGGTTTTAAGCTTCATTGTGTTGGGTGGGAGGATGTTTATTGCATGGCACTTTCCAAGGAAATCAAGAAATTGAATGCAACCTGTTCAAGAAAACCAATGTTATTTTTCATAGAAATAAAAAAAATAAACAATTATAACATTTGTATGAAACCATAAAAGGCTCAAAAAGCCAAACGATCTTGACTAAAATGGACAAAACTGGAGACATTACACTTCACAATTTCAAAATATGTTTCAGAACCCAACCACAAAATTCACTTAATAGTTACATGTCTTTATTCATTCTGTGCAGTTCAAATCAGTCTTGGTAAGTAAGGAAAGGAGTCAGGCAATGGGTTCGAGGCAAGCTTTAATGGAAGCACTCTCGGGCAAGGTTCTGTGGCTCACAAGGGAGTGAGGCCGGATAGTTCTCGCTCTGGTTAGATACAAACAGGTATTTATAGGGGAGGGCTGTTGGTGGGTTTTTTGCCCACATATGGTATGGAATTAAGCAGGGTTGAGTTTCTGGTTCCCGCCTTCAAGGGAGGGAAAAGGAGTGGAAGGGTGGAGTTAACAAGATGAAGGCTCCATTGCTACTTTGTTGCTGCCTCTGGTCATCCCAGTCCCACTGGCCCAACATTCCAACCTTTTTGTTGTTATAGAATGATGACTCAGATCTGGCTTCTTCCTGCTGAGTAAGGGGCATCATAGGGGCTGTCGGAAGTGGGCACGCTGAAGTAAGAGTGGAGAGAAAGTGGTTGATGGATACCCTAGTCACTTCTGGAAATTTGTTCCTGAATGAAGCAGAGGAGACAAGGGACTGCAGTTAACAGTATCCCAAAAATAAGGAGTGGGCTTAGTACGGGGAGTAGCCATGTGTTTAACGGGTTTTGCCACCACTGATGTAAGGTAGGGTCTCCTGGGTGTTACCAGGTCTGAAGGGACTCATGAACTTTGGTGAGAGTGTGGAGATTGGTTTCAACTACACCTGTTTCATTGATGTAGTTACAGCATTATTCATTGAGGAACATGCAGGTGCCACCTCTATCTGCAGTGAGGAGGTCCAAGGTGCATTGGTTCTTTAGGGCTATTCGAGCTACCAATGTGATCTGGCACTGCAGGGAGGCTAGAGAATCTGCTGTGGCCTCAATAGCCACCTGGAGTCTTTTGGAAAGGTCTCTGTGGAATGTACAGAGTGGAGAAGAGCCCCTATGCCCAGCTTCATGGCCACCAGGTAAGAGGCCAGACAGATCCAGAGGACTAGCGGGAGAAAACTTGCACATTTTTGTTTTTCTGGGGGATTAACTAGGACAATAATTTCAACCTGGCTATAAACAGTGAGCTGGAGGACCAATGAAACAATCAGGCAAAAGAAGGAAGCAGAGGCATTGAGAGACTTGGAGAGGGTGCCATTGCACCAAAAGAAACCTGCAATGGGGGCATTTTGGCTGGTGGCATTTGATTGGATTGTATTGCAAAGAGAGGAATTAGGGGAAGAGTAGAAGAAGGGCAGAATTGAAGCTTGGGGGTTAGTAAACAAGTGAATGTTTTGGAGAAAGGGTTAAAACCCCTGAGGAGATGGAGTGGGGGTGGATAGGTTAAATGGGCCAGGAAGGGGGACAGCCAAAAATGGGGATTTACCTAAAGCCACACACAGAAAGCAGTGAGACAAGTTACCCATGCCAGAAAGGTTGGTGATAGTGACGCCCTGTTAAATGAGATTTACCCAGGAAAAGGCATCTTGACCTACATGAGGTCCAAGCTGCAGGTGTTCTTGGAGGAGCTACTCCTGTGCCTGGATAATGCTAGTCTGGTTATTGAGAACAGAAAAGACCTGAGGGATGACCTGTATAGGCCCTGTAAATGTTAAGGGAAGTGGCGGGGTAAGACTGGAAGGGCCAATGGTACAGTTTGGCATTGACTCCGGTGGCCCAGCCATCATCCCATGGGTCTGGAATTGTTAAGTAATAAGTGTTTCTTCTGTTAGATGTGAGGCAGGATTGGGCCCATTTGGTACCTGAAATATCCAGCTGGGCAGTGTGCATTGTGCAATAATGATAAAGGGCCACCGCCATTAGTTTGAACCCAGTAAGTGTGGCTGTTGTAATGTGTTTGGTCATAAACAAAACAGATAGTGGGGTTTGAGCTTCCTCGTGGGACAGAGTTAAAAGGGGGGATAGAGAAATTAACTGAGGCCTGGCATCCCTGCGGTTGGCAATCAGTGGTAGAAATAAGTCTGGCATGGGTTTGATGACTGATTGTCCAGGTTTCTGGTAAATAAAATTGATATCTGTACCCTGAATCAGTAGCAGTGGGACTAAGAGACAGAGTCAGGAGGCTAATGGTGACATGATAGCCGAACCCGGGCAGGCCCCAAGGGCTGGGCGGTCCATACTTCTTGGGAGGGGGCCTCAGAGAGGGGGTGCTCAAGTTTGGAAAGGTGTACCCAGGGACGGTGTCCCAGGAGTTTTGCAGCTGTGGGGGTGGTTAGAACCACTGTGTACGGACCAGTCCACCTGGGCTGTAGGGTTTTTGGATGTGGTTCTTTTAGTAGGATGCCATCCCCTCGGGTTAAAGACTGGGGAGTATCCACAGTGGGGTTCTCAGGGGTGGGCGTAACTGTGGGCATGGGCCCACAAAAGGGCCCTTAAAAGGGTTAGGTAGGGTTGGTAGGATAAAAGGTGCGGCGGTGAGGCTTTAAGGTTGTGGGTCAGCACTGCTGGGAATATATCCAAAGGAATGGAAATCATCAAGTCGAAGGTATACCTGTTTCCCAATGTTCATTGCAGCACTCTTCACAATAGCCAAGAGCTGGAATCAGCCCAAATGTCCATCATCGGATGAGTGGATACGGAAAATGTGGCATATCTACACAATGGAATACTACTCAGCTATAAAAACGAATGAAATACTGCCATTTGCAACAACATGGATGGACCTTGAAAGAATAATATTAAGTGAAACGAGTCAGGCAGTGAAAAAGAAATACCACATGTTTTCACTTATTGGAGGGAGCTAAAGGTGAATGAATCAATTCACACACATACATACACACACACACACACATACACACACACACTCTCACACACACACAGAAAAACAAACAACAACAACAACATCAACAACAACAACAAAACCGAGGGGGGGGGAGAGGAAGATATAACAACCACAACTTTTTTTTTGAAGTTCTTACAACAAGAAAATGGAGGGGACACACCTGGGTGGGAGGGGGAAAAGGGAGGAGGGAGGGAGGTTTCGGTGATGGGACACAATAAATAACTACATTGTATATTGACAAAATAAAAATAATAAAAAAATAAAATAAATAAATAAAATTGTGGGTCAGCAGGAAGTGCCATCCATAGAGGAGTTCAAAAGAGCTGAGGTCTGATGGTCCCCTAGGAGTGGCCCTAAGCCTTATAAGTGCCAATGGGAGGAGGGTTGGCCAAGATAAGTGGGTTTCGAGGGAAAGTTTAGTAAGATGTTCCTTGAGGAGGCCATTGGCTCTCTCAACCTTACCCGATGATTGGGGATGATAAGGAATGTGGAGTTTCCAGGTGACATTCAGAATTTTGGAGACCTGCTGGGTGACACTGGAGGGGAAGGCTGGGCCATTCTCAGATTGTATTGTAAGGTCTGTGGGAGGCCAAACCTTGGGATGATATGTTCAATGAGTACAGTGGCTACTACGTCTGCTGTTTCTTGAGCTGTGGGGTAAGCCTCAATCCATCCTGTAAAGGTGTCCACCAGAGTTAGTAAATAATGATAGGTTTTGTGATGTGGCATGTGGGTAAAATCAAGCTGCCAGTCGTCCCCTGGTGGATGGCCTCAGAGTGATGGTTAGGTCTCACTCTGCGAATTCCCCCTAGAGTGTTAACAGCAGAACAGGTGTTGCAAGACTGGTGAAGCTCCTCAATGAGCTTTCGGAGGTGTGGGTTATGGAAAAGGGGTTCTAGGAACCGATATAAAGCTTTTGGGACAATGTGGAGGGATGGGGGAAATCTGTAATGATGCTGCAGGCTAAATGTCCCAGGAGGGGGACCTTATTTTGGAAAAAAATCCAACACTTGTCCCCAATAATTCCCCCCAACTGCTTGAGTGTCTGAGTTTCTTCTTCGGTATATGAGGGGGAATGGGGTGTGCTGAGGAAAAGGAGAGGAGCTGGGGCGGAGCCTGGAGCCGTTACCGAGGCTGTGGAATCAGCTTTGTTGTTGCCTTTAGATATAGGGTCTTTAGAGTACTGGTGGCCACAGCAGTGAACGACAGTCACCTCTGTAGGGACGCAAAGGGCCTCAAGTAGCTTTGAGATGAGGGGCCCGTTGATTATTGCAGTCCACATAGTATTGAGGAATTCTTATTCTTGCCAGAGGACAGAGTGAGTATGGGTGATGAGGAAAGCATACCTGGAATCTGTGTATATAGTGACCCATTGTCCCTTGGACAGGTGGAGGGCCTGAGTGAGGGCTATCAGATTTGCCTTTGGAGAGGTTGTTCCAAGGGGAAGGGGTACAGCCTACAAGGTGGTATCTAGAGTAATAACACCATAGGCTGCATGCCTCTGGCCATCCGGGGCAATGAAAGAACTACAATCTATGAAAAGCACACGGTCAGGATTAGATAGGGGCATGTCAGAGAGCCCTGGGTGTGAGGGAATAAAGTTCTCTAAAAGTTGAGGACAGGAATGTAAAGCATCAGGAGTAGTGGAGGGAGTAGGAAAAAGGGTTGCAGGGTTTAAGTGGGGTGAGGTGGATAAAGAAATCTGGGATTTTTTGATGAAAAGGAGGTGGTACAGTTGGATTCTGGAAGGAGTCAAATGGGCAAGGGATTTGTGGCAGAGCAGGTCCCCCAATTGATGGGAGGAAAAGACAGTGAGGGTTTGGCCCAAGGTAAGCTTGAGATATTCTTTGGTCAGGGAGGCAGCAGCTGCTAATGCCCTGAGACATGGATGTCATCTCTGGACTGTGACATCTAGCTGTTTTGATAGGTATGCCACTGCCCAATAGGCCAGCCCTGCAGGCTTGGCCAGGAGGCCAGAAGCCAAACCAGAACGCCCATCTGTAAATAGATTAAAGGGCTTTGAAGGGTCTGGAAGAGCCAGAGTGGGTCCTGCAGTGAGACAATCCCATAGCCTAAAGAAAAGGTGTTTAACAGTGCTGGCGTCAGTTAATGGTCCCTGCGGGGTGTCCTTAGCTACCTTGTATAAGGGTCGTGCTAGGAGGGGGACATCGGGGATCAACTATTGGAAGATACCCACAAGGCCCAGAAAGGAGAGGATGCCATCGGCACTCTAGGGAGGTTGGAGATCCCGGAGGAGGTGGATAAGGTACCCAGTAAGGGAATTGGAAGTGGGGTTTAGGGATATGCCTAGGTAAGAAACTGTGGGGGTGCAAAGTTGAGCTTTGGAAAGAGTGACCCGGAGTGACCCAATAACCCCTATACACAAGGAAATTGAGAAGGGTGGCAGTTTCCTCTTGGGTAGAGGATAATGAGGTGCTGCAAAGAGGGTGCTGTACTTCAGAGTGTAAAGATTGAGATCTTTGGTTAAAGCCTGGCCAAAAGGATGGGGACTGTCTCTAAAGCCTTGTGGCAAAACAGTACACGTAAGTTGTTGCAAAGTATGAGTGTCAGGTCCTCCCAAGTGAAGGCAAAAAGGAAATAAGAGTCAGGATGAAGGGGGACAGAGAAGAAAGCACCTTTGAGATCTGAAATGGAAAAGTGGAAAGTGGTAGGGGGAATGTTGGAGAGCAGGGTATATGGGTTGGAGATCACTGGATGGAGTGGGACTGTGGCATTATTAATAGGTCTTAAATCTTGCACTAGGCAGTAGGCTCTGGTGGGCTTTTTTACGGGGAGGATGGGGGTGTTGCAGGGGGAGCTAATGGGTATAAGGAATCCCTGCTGGTGGAGCCGATCTATGATGGGGTTGAGTCCTCTCTGGTGGGTTTCCGAAATGGGGAATTGAGGATGGGAAGGAATGGTGGTTTGATGTTTTAATTTTATTTTTACTGGTGAATGGTGAGAAGCTACTATTGGCTTAGAAGTATCCCAGACCTGGCGGTCTACCACCAATGGGAAGTGGGGTAGTTGGGAAAGGTCAGGTGAAACTAGGGCCAAAATAAGGTGGGTGCAAACAGTGGGTGAGACAGAAAGACAAATGGTGGCCTGGAGCTTGTGAAGGTTACCTGGGCCGAGGAAGGGGATGGGGCAGGAGGGCATTATTAGGAAAGAATGAGAAAAGGGAAACCCATTCCGGCTATATGAAAGGGGTGGGGTGGTCCATGGATTAGAAGAGGTGCCATCAATTCCCATGGCCACCACTGGGGAGGGGAAGCTGGTGCCCGAGTAGGAAGGCAGAACAGAGTAGGTAGCCCCCATGTCCAACAGGAAGGAAATAGACTTACCTGCTACCTGGAGCATGACCCTGGGCTTGGTGTAGGTGAGAGGGGTTTCTGAGTCTCGGCCCCGTCAGTTGTCATCCAGGCCAAGGAGCTGGAAGGCAGGACTTACCTGCACAAAGATTCCTCTGCATGAAGGTGCTGGGGATTATCCGATGCTGGGGTAGTCAGTTTTCCAGTGGCCCATCCTCCAGTGTTGAGGGCATGGGCATGTTGGTTCCTTTGGATTTGGACATTGATGGTCCCAGTGTCGGTCAGTGCCACACTTGAAGCAAGCCCTCGGGGGGTGCACTGTGTTACCTCTTTCTGATGGCTCCCAGAGCCAGCTGGCCTCAGGGCTGCTACCAAGGCTTGGGGTTGGAGTTAGAACTTCTGCTCGACCCAGGCCTTTCTTTTAAGTTCGGCCATTTCCTCCTGGGCATTAAAAACTTTAAATGCCATCTCACTGGGTGGGGAATGGGAGTTTGAGGGTCCTCTTCAGTCTTTTTAAAATTTTTTTGCAAATATCAGAGGCTGACTGAGAGATAAAATGGTTGGCCTGGACAGTAGCTCCTGTTGGGGTAAAGGGGTACACAGGAGTAGGGCTTCAGTGAGTCTATTCAGAAAAACAGCGGGATTTTCATCTGGACTTTGGGTGATTTCCTGCAGTTTGTCATAATTGACAGCCTTATTAGCAGCCTCCCACATTCCAGTGATGAGGCACTGAAACATGCGGTCATGGCGTCAGTGGCAATCTTGGCCATTCTGATAGTCCCACCCAGGGTGTGCAGCGGGAACTGCCTGAGCCTCTACTGGCATAGTTGGATCAGTTAAATGGACCTGATCTGCATGTTCTCGGGCAGCAGCCTGGATTCATTCCCTTTCCTCGGCTGTGAGGGTTGTAGTCTGGATGACATGCAAGTCGTGCCATGTTAGGTCACATGCTTGGGCTAAATACTGGAACTCTTTGGTATAGTTTCCTGGGTTAGCAGAGTAGGAACCCAGCCACATTTCAATTTGGGAGAGGTCTTGGTGTGAGAAGGGTGCATGAACTCGAATCACTCCCTCTGCACCAGTGACCTCCCTTAAGGGGCAGACCAGGTCGGGGGTAGGTGGGATTACTTAGGATGTGTCCAGACAGAACTGGGTGGTGAGCCAGTGGGTTAAGTTACTGGGGGTGAAGGTGCTGGGTTGGCATGAGGCAATGGGGCAGGTGCTGAAGGAGCAGGGGAAGGGGGATAAGGAGGCTCTGAATAGGGAGGAGGAAGTTGCCCCCGAGCCGGAAGACTGGCCAGGTTTTCAGGGGGTTTGGACAGAGAAGAGGGGGGAAGGATTCAGGGATTTTCGGGGTTGATGGAGCTGGTGTGGTCTGAGCGAAGGGGACTTGGGAATGGGTGGGTAGGTAGGGAAGGGGCATGAGCACAACGGGGGCAAGGGTGCCACAGGAGCCATATCAGAGACAAATAGGAAGTCAGAGAAACAGGTAGAGGGTCAGGAGGAAAAGGTCAAGTAGATAGGAAATCAAAGATGAGCTCCAGGAGCTCAAAAGCAAACAGGTAGGAAGTCAGAGTTGAGCTCCAGGAGCTCCAAGGAGGAGGAAGAAGTTAAAGATGAATTCAGAAAGGAGAAGCTAATTATTTCAAAATGAAACCTGGTCTGGTTCCAAAGCAGAAGTAAAAAAAAAGGATCAGGAGCTTAACAATGTCTGCAGAAGATGGAGGAAGGAGAAGCAGACAAGAAGTTAAGGTTGAGCTCCAGGAGCTCGGAAATGTGAGCAGAACTCCAGGCCTTCAAGAAGGAGAGGCTGGTCCACCCTAAATGAATTTAGATTGGGCAGTTCCCATAATTTCTGCTGGGCAACCCCAGGAAAAAGGCTCAAAACAGGTAAAGATAAGGGAAATAAATGTGGATCCTGGCTAAGACAAAGAAGAAGAGAGAGAAAGGAAAAAAGAAAGTAAAAAATTTGGTCCAATCCAAGTGGGGGAACTTAAAAGACAAGAGTAGGGGAGAAACCAGCAAGCACATGTAAAACAGGTAAAGGGAGCTCCAGGATCTCTGGAGATGGTGACAAAATAGTTACAGTAAACTGAAAGTAAAACAGGTAATGGATAAAGGGAGCTCCAGGAGCTCTGGAGACAAGGGCAAAGCAGTTACAGTCGACCGAAGGTGAAACAGGCAGTGAGTAAAAAGGGGGTACCAGATAGTGGAAAGGGAGATTCAGGAGCTCCGGAAGAAAGAATGAAGCAGTTACAATTGACAAAAACCAAGACTAAAAAGTGGAAAGAGATCTCCAGGTGCCAGGAGTGGAGCAGCCAAAACTGAGCTAAGAACCCAGAAGACAGAGGGTACAGGAGAAAGGGGTGAGAGCGTAGCCTCCAAAAGCCCACCTGTAAAAACTTTGGACCACTTGTCCTGGGGACCACAGATATTATTTAAATTTGTGAAAATCTGATAGCTGGAAATACCCTGAAGGAGTCATTGAGACTCATTGTTTAATTGATATTGGGAGGGCCTGGCCCTCACCCCCAAACAGCAATGCCTGAGGCATCCCTCAAGTCCTGTGAGAGGCTGTCCAGTGGTTAGCCCAAAAGGGGTTTTAGGGTTAGATTTTGCTTAGGCAGTTTTCATGATTCCTTGTTGGGCAGGCCAGGGATTCAAATAAGCATCCCCGTTTGGATTCCCAGGCTACTAATGGATTAAAAGAAGCTATTGTGAAGATTGGGACATCTCACCACCTTCAGGTGCCAGATGGGAGTCACCTGGTGACTCGGTTGAGTTGCCCTGATGTGGCCACATTTTCAGGCAGAGCCACCCAGATTGGTTCGTGGAGCAGAGTTGAGTTTCTGTTTCCTACCTTCAGGTAAGGGAAAAGGGGGGGAGTGGAAGAGTTAACAAGATGGAGGCTGGCGGAGTTAACAAGATGGAGGCTCCATGGCTACTTTGTGGCCACTTTCTGGTTCTCCCGGTCCCACCGGCCTAACAGGTTCATTATTGTAATAAATGTACCACAGAGATGTAGCATGTTAATAACAAGAGAAAGTGTAGGTGGGAGGTGGGGTGGGGTGGGTATGGGAATTATCTGTGCTTTCTGCTCAATTTCTTCATAAATCTAAATTTTCTTTAAATGTAAAGTCTAGGGAGAAACAGATATATCACAAAGCTCTAGTAATCAAAACAGTGTGGTCCTGTAATAAAAACAGACACATTGACAATAGTATAGAATAGACAATGCAGAAATAAACCCACACATCTATGGCCAATTGATTTTTGACAAAGGTGCCAAGAATACATATTGCAGAAAGGATAGTATCTTCAAAAAGTTCTGTGTGGATATACACCTTTCAAAACAAGAAATCCAAATACAGAACAATGAAAATTGACTCATTTCACCCCCTGTAAAAGAAGCAGTTCAAAATGATTTAAGGCCAAAATGTAAGACCCAAAACAATAAAACTGGTAGAAGAAAGCAGAGGGGAAAACGTTCATGATATTGGTTTGAGCAATGATTTGTTAAACAATATCACAAGCAACAAAAGCACAAAAGGACATATGAGATCGTATCAAATTTGAAAGGTTCTGCACAGCAAAGGAAACAAACAACAGAGTGAAGAGACATTCCATGGATTGAGAAAAATTAATTGTAGATTACACATTGGATAAGGGACTACTATTTAAAATAACAAAGGAACTCAAGCTATTCAATCACAAGAAAAAAACCCTAATACAAATGGGCAATAAACTTGAAGAGATATTTCTTAAAAGAAAACATACAAATGGCCAACATATCTATATGAAAAATGCTTAACATCTCTAACTATTACAGAAATGCATTTTTCTAATTGAAAGATAATTGATTATATAATTGTGGGGTTTAGAATTGAATATCAATACATGTGTAGAATATGAGGTGATCAAACCAGAATAATTAGTAAACTCATGTTTACAAAATGTAATCTATCTTTGTGACCCTAACTAGTTTCTCCCCAATCCCACCCCAAACACTTTTCCACCTCTAATAACCCCAGTCTGTTCTCTCTCTCTTTTTTTGGAGGGAGGGGAATTTTAATATATTATTGGGATGCTCTCTGTCTGTCTGTCTGTCTGTCTGTCTCTCTTTCTCTCTATTAGTTTCCATTGATGAGTTAGGATATGTAGTATTTGTCTTTCTGTGCCTGGCTTAAATTACTTAACGAAATGTTCTCTAAGTTTTTACATGTTGCTGCAAATGTTAGAATTTCACACTTTTTTCATGACAGAGTAGTATTCAATCAGTATATCCACCACGTTTTTTGTACCCAGTCATCTATCTATTTCTAATTTTTATTATTTATTATTAGCATATTCAATATTACAAATCGTGATTTTTCTTTATTCCCTTTACCCGACCTATCACTCCCTGACCCCTTCCCTCAATCTCCACCATTCCTAGTATCATTATGTTTGTTCACTCCTTCTGTATGTTCAACGTATTGTTGTGGTCTTTTCTTAATTTGCTTCTTTCTTCCTTCCTTTCTTTCTTTCTTTCCTTCTTTTTTTAGCAACCAGTTAAGCCTGAGACCATGTAGTACTTCTCTTTCGTTGTCTGGCTTATTTCACTTAACATAATTTTCTCCATACTCATTCGTGTTGCTGGAAATGGCAGTATTTCACGCTTTTTATGGCTGAGTAGTATTCCATTGTGTATATTATACCACATTTTCCTTACCCAGTCATCCATCAGTGGACACTTAGGATGGTTCCATAATTTGGCTATTGTAAATAGAAATGCAATGAACATGGGAGTGCAGTTATCCCTTCATCATGATGATTTCCAATCTTTTGGAAATGTATCCAGCACTGGGATTGCTGGATAACATGACTGTTCTATCTGTAGTAGTTTGAGAAAACTCCATACCGTTTTTTTGTACTGACTGTACTAATTTACAGTCCCCACAACCATGTAGAACAGTTCCCCTTATTCTGCATCCTCCCCAGCATTTGTTATTCTATCTTTTTTATAATAGCCCATGTAACTCGGGTGAGAAGACATCTAAAAGAGATTTTGATTTGCATTTCCCTAATGTTTAATGATGTTGAACATTTTTTCATGTATCTTTTGGCCAGTTATATATCTCACTTTGAGAAATGCCTATTCAGCTCCATTGCCCATTTTTTAACCTTGTTGTTTGTTTTTTTACTGATAGTTGTTGAATTCCTTGTATATTCTGAATATTAGTCCTTTGTGGGATGCATAGTTTGCAAATATTTTCTCCCACTGTATAGGTTGTCTTCTCACTCTGTTAACTGTTGCTTTGGTTGTGCAGAAGCTTTCTAGTTTAATGGAATCACATTTGTTAATTTTTCCTTTTGTTCCCTGTACTTCTGGGGTCATATTCATAAAGTTTTCCCCTGTCCTACTTCCTGAAGTGTTTACCCTATATTTTCTTTAGGAGTTTCATAGTCTCAGAATGTGTATTTAAATCTTTAATCCATAATCAGTTGATTTTGGTATATGGTGAGAGGTATGGGTCTAGTTTCATTCCTCTACATATTGGTGCCCAGTTTTCCCATCACCATATATCAGAGAGACAGTCTTTTCCCAAAGAATGCTCTTGGTGGCTTTGTCAAAGATCAGTTGGCTGTAAATGACTTGGTCAAAGACCAGTTAGCTGTAGGTGAAAGATCAGTTGATTTCCCAATTTTCTATTCTGTTCCATTTGTTGGCTTTTATGCCAATACCATGCTCCTTTTAGTTACTACAGCTCTGTAGTATAATTTTAAGTTATATAGTGTAATACCTCTGACTTTTTTTTTCTTGAGATTTGCTCTAGCTGTTCAGGGTTTTTTTTTCATTCCATATGAATACTAGGATTGTTTTCTCATGTCTTCTCCAAGCAGGGACGGTTTAACTTCATCTTGTCCAGTATGGATGCCCTTTGTTTCTTTCTATTGTCTGATTGTCCTGCCTGGTACTTCAAATACTGTGTTAAATAGAATTGGTGAGGGTGGGAATCATTGTCTTGTTCCTGTTCTTAAGGGAAAGCCTTTCAACATTTCCCCATTCAGGATAATACAGGTGGTGGGTTTGTCATAGATGGCTTTTATTGTGTTGAGATACTTTCCTTCTATACCTAATTTGCTGAGAGTCTGTATCATGAAGGGATGTCAAATTTTGTCAAATGATTTTCTACATCTATTGATATAACCATATGGTTTTGTCCTTGATTTTGTTGATGTGGTGTATTGCCTTTATTGACTTGGTGAATGTTCAAACATTCTTGTGTCCCTGAGATAAATCCCATTTGATAGTAGTGTATATATATTTTTTTTTTGTCTTTTTCCGTGTCCAGCAACGGATCGCAACCCTCAGTGTTGCCCCCGTACCGGACCGGGGACCGGCAACGGGATTGCAACCCTCGGTGTTGCTCCCGCGCCTTGCTCAGCCAGTGAGCGGGAACCGGTCTGTATGTGGGATCCAAACCCTCGGGCGGGAGCGCCACCGTGCTTCCCAAGCGGGGCACTATCCAGCGCGCCACCGGGCCGGCCCGATAGTAGTGTATATTTTTAAAAATATGTTGCTCTATTCTATTTGCTAATATTTTATTGTGGATGTTTGCATGTACATTCATCAAAGACATCAGCTTATTGTTTTCTTTTTTGTTGTTTCTTTGTCAGGTTTGGGCATCAGGGTGATATTAGACTCATAGAATGAGTTTGGGGGAATGGCCTCTTTTTCAATTTTTTTAGAATACTTTGAGGAGAATTGGTATTAATTTCTCTTTAAAGATTAAGTAGAATTCAGCAGTAAAGCCATCCAGTCCTGGACGTTTTTTTGAGAAGGCTTTTTCTTTCTGCTTCAGTCAACTATGCTTGTTCTTGTTCTGTTCTGGTTTTGTATGTCTTTTTTGTTCAGTCTTGGTAGTTTTTATGAGTCCTGAAATTTGTCCATATCCTCCAGGTTTTAAATTTGTTGGCATATTGATGTTTGTCACAATCTCTAATGATCCTTTCTACATCTATTGTATCAGTTGTAATGTCTCCACTTTTAATTCAACTTTTTTTTTTTTTTTTTTGTCTTTTTTCGTGACTGGCAACAGGATCGCACCCCTCGGTGTTGCGCCCGCACCTTGCTCAGCCAGTGAGCGGCCGGTCTGTATGTGGGATCCAAACCCTCGGCGGGAGCGCCGCCGCACTCCCAAGTGGTGAACTGTAGCAGTGCGCCACCAGGCCGCCCCTTCAATTTTTTTTTTAATTTGAGTCTTCTCTCTTTTTTTTTAGATAATCTAGCTAATGGTTTGTTGTTTATCTTCTCAAAAAACAACTTTTTAAAAAATGATCTTGTATATTATTTTGGGGTTTCTATTTCACTTAGTTCTGTTGTGATCTTACTTGTTTCTATCTACTCATTTTGGGATTGGATTGCTCTTATTTTCTAGTGCTTTGAGATGTAATTTATTTGAAATCTTTGTGTTCTTTGATATAAGAGTTTATTGCAATAAACTTCTCTCTTAACACTGCCTTTGCAGAATCTCACAGGTTTTGATATGTTGTGCCCTTATTTTTATTAGTTTTGAGAATTGTTTTTAATTTCTTTTAAAATTTTTTCTTGGATTTGTATGTCATTTAGGAGCTTGTTATTTGTTTTTATCATTTCTAGAGTTTTGCTTGTTATTGATATCCAGTTTTCATCCTTTGTGGTCTTAAAAGATACTTGAAATGATTTAAATCTTTGGAAGTTTCTTGAGACTTGTTTTGTGACCCAACAGGTGGTGTACTCTGGAGAATGTACTATGTGCCGATGAGAAGTATATATATGCTGTGGTGTTGCAATGAAATATTCTGTAGCTATCTACCAAGACCAATTGGTCTAAAGTGTGGTTTAAATCCTGTGTTTCTTTGTTGTTTTTCTGCCTAGATGACCTCTGTAATGTTAAGAGAGTGTTGGTCAGGTCCCAGCTATTGTTGTATTTGTGTTTATCTTTTTTAGGTCTTGTAATTTTTGCTTCATTTTGTGGGTGCTCAGATGTTGGTTGCATATATATTTATGTCTTCATGCTGGATACATTTCTTTATAATTATAGTGTCTTTCTTTTTGTCTTTTAATAGTTTTTTGTTTAAAGTCTATTTTATCTGATATAATAATAGCTGCTCATATTTGTTTTTTCTTTCCATTTGTTTGGAACATCATTTTCCATCCTTTCACTCTTAGTCTGTGTGTGTCTTTAAAGGTGAGTTTAGCCTCTTGAGGACAGCACCTTGTTGAGTCTAACTTTTTAATCCAATCGGTCAGTCTGTGTCTTTTGAGTGAGGAATTGAATCCATTTATGTTTAGGGTTATTATTGAACGGCAGTGACTTACTCTTGGAAGTTTGTTGATTTCTGTGTGCATGTTTTAAATGTATTTTGTTCCTTTCTTCCCCTTTTATCGCTTGTGTTCCATGTTTGTTGGTTTTTCCAAGGTGATTAGGGAAAGTTCCTTTCTCTTTGTTGTTTGCATTTTGTTCTACTCATGGGTTGTTTTGTTTCTCATGTATTCATGCTAATGATTATTGTTTTTCAGATTCCACATGCAGTACTTCCTTGAGAATTTCTTGTAAGGCTGGTTGTGTAGTGATGAATTCTCATCCCAATTTTTTTCATAAAGTCTTTGCCCAGTCCTACATCCTGAAGTGTTTCCCCTACATTTTCTTCTAGGACTTTTATAGTTTCAGGCCTTGTACTTAATTCTTTAATATATTTTGAGTTGATTTTTGAATCTGGCAAGAGGTATGGCTCTAGTTTCATTCTTCTACACATGGATAACCAAAGATGTGGAAGACCTCTCTAATGAGAACTATAAAACACTGCTGAAAGAAATTAAACAGGACACCAAAAGATGGAAAGACATTCCACCTCTATCAGTTGAAAGAATTAATGTTGTGAAAATGTGCATACTACTCAAGCAATCTACAGAGTCATTGCAATCCTCCTCAAAATGCCAATGATATTCTAAAAAGAAATATGAAAGAAAAATCCTCAAATTCTAGTGGAACAGGAAAACCTGTTATAAGACTTGAATAACCAATCAACCCACAGCAAAAGAAGTAAAACTGGAGGAATTACAGTACCAGACTTCAAATTATACTACAAAGGTATGGTAACGAAAACAGCATGGTACTGATATAAAAACAGACACATGGACCAATGGAACAGAATAGATAACCCAGGTACTTACAGGCAACTGATTTTCAGCAAAGTCACCAAGAACATACATTGGGTAAAGGATAGTCTCTTCAGCAAATGGTGTTGGAAAAAGTAAATATTAAAAATAATCTTTAAAAGAACACTTTATTTTTTTTTTGTAGATTTATTTATTTTTATTTTTTTTCGTTAAATTTTTATTTTGTCAATATACACTGTATATGATTATTATGGCCCATCACCAAGACCTCCCTCCCTCCTCCCTCTCTCCCCTCCACCCCAAGAATGTCCTTTCCGTTTGCTTGTTGTAACAACTTCATGAAAGTATAGTTGTTATATCTTCTTCCCCACCCCACCCCCCGGTTTTTTTTTTTGGGTGTGTGTATGTGGGTGAATTAATTTGTTTGTTTTTTTTAGCTCCCACAAATGAGTGAGAA
>NW_007735373.1:109325-110524 GCF_000696425.1 Galeopterus variegatus | reverse complement strand
TGTGAAGAATGCTATTGGCATTTTGATAGAGATTGCATTGAATCGGTAGATTGCTTTGGGTACTGTGGTCATTTTGATAATATTAATTTTTTAAATCCATGAATATGGAATGCCTTTTCATTTTTTGTGTTCTTTTAAATTTCTTTCATCGGTGTCTTGTAGGTTTTATGGTAAAGATCTTTTAGGTCCTTGGCTAAATTTGTTTCCAGGCATTTCATTGTTTTGGTAGTTATGGTAAATGGGATTGCTTTTGTGATTTCTTGATTTCTTTTGTTGTTGTTGTCATTGTTGTTGTTAGTTCATTTTGGTGTAAAGAAACCCTACTAATTTTTATATATTTATTTTGTATCCTGCAACATTAATTAGTTTACATTTTCTAAGTGTTCCTTGGTGCAGTCTTTAGTTTTTTTATACATAAGAGTATGCCATCTGCAAATAGGAACAATTTGACGTTCTTTTATTCAATTTGGATGTCTTTCATTTCTTTCTCTTACCTAATTGCTCTGCCTAGAACTTCCCGTATTGTGCTAAATATGGGTAGTGTAAGGGGGTATCCTTGTCTTGTTCATGTTCTCAGAGAAAAAAGCTTTTGATTTTTCACTATCGAGGATGATGTTAGCTATGGGTTTGTCATATATGGCCTGTATTGTTTTGAGATGCTGTCCTTCTACACCTAATTTGTTGAGAGTTATTAGTATTAAGGAATATATAGATTTATCAGTTGCCTTTTGTGTTTCTATTGAGATGATCATATGAGTTTTGTTCTTCATTTTGTTCATGTGATATATCATATTTACTGATTTGCTTATGTTAAACCATACTTGCATCCCTGGGATGAATCCCCCTTGATTATTTTGTATAATCTCTTTGATGTGCTGCTCATATTCACTTGCTCATATTTTGTTGTGATGTTTTGCATCTATGTTCATCAGGAATATTGGCCAGTAATTTTTTTTCTTTTTTATTTATTTATTGTTTTGCTTTTGAACATTTTTTTTCTTCTTTTTTTAAATTATTTTTATTTTGTCAGTATACAATGTAGTTGATTATTATGTCCCATCACCGAAACCTCCCTCCCTCCTCCTTCTGCCCCCTCCCACCCAAGTGTGTCCCTCCATTTGCTTGTTGTAAGAACTTCAAAAAAAATTGTGGAAACGAGTCAGGCAGAGAAAAAGAAATACCACATGTTCTCACTTATT
>NW_007735373.1:105964-108576 GCF_000696425.1 Galeopterus variegatus | reverse complement strand
CTCATACTGAAAAAAAAACAGAAGATATAACAGCCAGTAATTTTCTTTTTGTTGTTTCCTTGACTTATTTTGATATCAGGGAGATTCCTGCTTTATAATATGAATTTTGAAGAATTTATTCTGTCTCTGCTTTTTGGAATAATTAGAGAAAAATTGGTATTAATAAGTTTTTAAATATTTAGTAGAATTTGGCAATGAAGCCATTTGGTCTGTGAGTTTTCCTTATTGGCAATTGGATGATTATTTTTCTGTTCCAGTTTTCTATTTCTTCTTGGTTCAGTCTTGATACATTGTGTGGGTAGAGAAATTTATCTATTTCCTCCAGATTTTCAAATTAGTTGATGTACAGTTGTTCTCTAATAATTCTTTGTCCTTGCGTGGAATCAGTTGTGTTTTCTTCATTTTCATTTCTTATTATTGTCATTTGTCTTTTTTTTTTTTTTTGTTAATCAATCTAATTGTCAGTTTTATCTCCTCAAAAAAACAACTCTTTATGGTGTTAGTTTCTATCTCATTTATTTAGATATAATAGTGTTTGTTTTATAAATCTGGCTGCTCCAACACTGGGTGCATATGTATTTATGATTGTTATGTCTTCTTGATGGGTAGACACTTTTATCATTACAGTGGCCTTCTTTAGATCCTTTTTTGGTATTTGCCTTAAAGTCTATTTTATCTGATATAAGAATAGCTACTCACTTCATTTTTCATTTCTGTTTCCATTATATATCTTTTTCCATCCACTCTTGGTTTACATGTGGTTTTACAGGTGTGGTGAATCTCTTGAAGGCAGCATATTTTGGGGTCCATCTTTTTAATCCACTCAGTCAGTCTGTGTGTTTTGAGTGACAAATTTAATCCCTTTACACTTAGAGTCAGTATTGAAAGATGTTGACTTAATAGTAGAATTTTATTGATTTTTGTTTAAATGTCTGAAGGACCTTTTGTTACTTTCTTTCTAATTTTGTTTGTCTTCTGTGTTTTTGGGTTTCTTGGGGTGGTAGATAAACTATATTTTTTGCTTTATTGTTAGTATTTTTGTTTTACTGGTAGGTTTTGTTCTTTCTTGAGTATTCATGGCAGCGATGGTTGTTTTTCAAGTATCAATCTCAGTACTTCATTGAGAATTTCTTGTCAGGCTGGCCGTGCGTTAGTGAACTCCCACAGTCTTTATTTGTCTGAGAAATATACTATTTGTTCTTCATTTTGGAAGGATCACCTTCCTGTGTAAAGTATTCTTGGCTTGCAGTTTATGTCCTTTAGTATTTTGAATATATCATCACATACTTTTCTGGCTTTTAACGTTTCTGATGGAAAGTCTGACGTTATTCTGATTGGGCTCCCTGATAGGTGACTTGCCACATCTCAGTTTCAGTTTTTGAGATTTTCTCTTTGTCTTGGAGTTTCGCCAGTTTGAATATAACATGTCTTGGACAAGACCCTTTTGGGTTGAATACGTTTGGGGATATTTGGGCCTCCTGAATCTGAATATCTGTGACTTTCCCTATACCTGGGGAGTTTTCTGCTCTTATTTCATTGAATATGTTTTCAATGCCATTTTCTTTTTCCTACTCTTCTGGAATACCTATAATTCTGATATTTGAGCACTTAAGGTTGTTATCTCTCTTTGATTTTCTTCAAAATTTTTAATTCTTTTTTTTTTTTTCTTTTTTTTCTTCTGGTCTGCCTGTGTTAATTCAAACAGCCTGTCAGAAATTCTCTCTTCTGCTTCTTCTATCCAGCTGGTTGACTCTCTGTTGCATTTTTAATGTCATTGAATGAATCCTTCAGTTCCACAAGCTCTGCCACATTGTTTTTCTGGGCATTGATTTCTTTGTCCATTACTTCTTATAGGTCCTGTATATTTTTTCTCATTTCATTGTATTGTGTAAGTTTTATTATATCTCATTTAGTTTCCTTATAGTTGTTGTTCAAAATTCCTTGTCAGTCATTTGAAAGATATCCTGTTCTATAGGATATGTAGCTTGAGAGTTATTATTTTCCTTTGGTGGTGATGTAATTTCTTGATTTTTTCCTATTTCTGGTATTTTTTATTTGTTGTTTAATCTTTGTGGCAGGGGTTATCACATTCTACTTGTTCCACCCTGAGGTCTGCCTTGGATCCTGAAGGGACTGCCAATTGTGGGCAGCAGGACCTAGCCTGGGCTGGGGGTCCCATGGTGTATGCCTGTTCTGGCACAGCTGACTCAGGGTGTGTGTGCCCAGCAGCTCTCAGGCCTCTCTGCTTGGCAGGGACTTGACTGGGCTGGGGTACCACATTACCTGCTTCTTCCAGATATGTCTGACACAGGGTGTATGGACCCAGCAGCTCTTGGGGATCTTTGTACAGTGGAGACTGGCCTGGACTTGGGGTCCCATGTTGCCTCTCTCTTCTACCCTGGCTGACTCAAGGTGTGTGGGCCTGGTGGCTCTCAGGTCTCTCTGGGTGGCAAACACTAGACTGGGTTGGAGGTCCCATGGCTCCTGTCTTTTCTGGAGTGACTGACTTGGGGTGTGTGATGCTGGCTGCTCTCAGGCCTCTCTAAGTGGTGGGGACTAATCTGGGCTGGAGGTCCCAGAGTGCCTGCCTTTTCTGGCATTGCTGACTCTGG
>NW_007735373.1:98838-105954 GCF_000696425.1 Galeopterus variegatus | reverse complement strand
GAAGATGGAATGATATCCCATGCTCTTGGATTGGAATAATTAACATTGTGAAAATGTCCATATTACTCAAAGTGATCTACATATTCAATTCAATCCCCATCAAAATTCCAATGAATTTTTCTCTGAAATGGGAAAAACTATCTAGACATTTATATGCAATAACAAAAGACCACACATGGCCAAAGCAATCTTGAGCCAAAAAAAAAAAAATAATAAAAATAATAATAATAAATAAATAAATAAAATAAAGCTGGAGGCATAATACTACCTGATTTTAAAATATATTACATAGCTATAATAACCAAAACAGCATGGTACTGGCATAAAAACAGACACATGGATCAATGGAATAGAATAGGGAACCCAGAAATGATCCCATACATGTACAGCCATCTGATCTTTGACAAAGGCGCCAAGTCTACACTCTGGGGAAGAGACTGCCTCTTCAACAAATGGTGCTCTGAAAACTGGACATTTGTATGTAGGAGATTGAAACTAGCCTCATACCTGTCACCACGTACCAAAATCAACTCAAAATGCATTAAAGAATTAAATGTACATCCTGAAACAAACAAACAAACAAAAGAAATCCTTAAAGAAAATATAGGGGAAACATTCCAGGAAATAGGAGTGTGTACAGATATCATGAATATGATCACAAAGTACAGGCAACTAAAGGAAAAATAAGCAAATGGGATTATATCAAATGAAAAAGCTTCTTCACAGCCCAAGAAACCAATAACAGAATGAAAAGATAACCAACACAGTGGCAGAAAATATTTGCAAAATATACATCTCACACAGGATTAATATTCATTATACAAAAGGAACTCAAACAACTTTACAGCAAAAAAACAAATAACCCAGTTAGAAAATTGGCAAAGGAGCTGAATAGGCATTTCTCAAAGGAAGATATATGAATGGCCAACAGACACATGAAAAAATGCTCAATATCTCTCAGCATCTGGGAAATACAAATCAAGAACACTTTGAGATATCATCTAACTCCAGCCAGGATGTGTAATATCCAAAAGACTGAGAATGATAAATGCTGGTGAGGTTGCGGAAAAAAAGGAACTCTCATACACTGTTAGTGGGACAGCAAGAAGGGGCAGCCTTTACGGAAAATGGTTTGAAGGTTCCTCTAACAATTACAGACAAATCTACCATATAACCCAACTGTTCCACTGCTGGGAATATACAGAGGAATGGAAATCATCATGCTGAAGGGATTCCTGTACTCCCATGTTTATTGCAGCACTATTTACAATAGCCAACATTTGGAACCAGCCCAAATGTCCGTCATCAGATGAGTGGATAAGAAAACAGTGGTATATTGAACACAATAAAATTCTATTCTGCTATAAGAATGGAGGAAATACTACCATTCGCAACAACATGGATGAAGGTAGAAAATTATTTTAAGTGAAACAAGTCAGGCACAGAAAGAAGAGTACTACAAGTTCCCAATTATTTGTGAGGTAGCTAAAAATACATAATAAATAAACACACAAACATATATAGGTTGGGGGGAGCAAGAAGGTGCAACAAACACAACAATTCCTTGAACTTGTTAAAACAAGTGAACAGATATGATGTAAGGGGAGAGGGGAGAGAGCGAGAGGGGAAGAGGAACAGGTAAAGTGTCATAAAAATCAACTAGAATGTATACTGAGAAGTTAAAAAAGACTTTATTGTTTATTTTTTATTTATTTATATTTATTTATTTAATTTTTGGCCTCTATTTCATTTAGTTCTGCTCTGATCATTATTATTTTTTTTTATTGACTGATTTTGTGATTAGATTGTTCTTGTTTGTCCAGTTCCTGGAGATACACCATTAGGATGTTTATTTAAAATCTTTCTAGTTTTTTTTTTCTCTTTTTTTTTCTTTTTTGTCTTTTTCCGTGTCCGGCAATGGATCGCAACCTTCAGTGTTGCCCCCGTACCGGACCAGGGACCGGCAACGGGATCGCAACCCTCGGTGTTGCTACCGTGCCTCGCTCAACCAGGTAGCGGGAACCGGTCTGTATGCGGGATCCGAACCCTCGGGCGGGAGCGCCACCGCGCTTCCCAAGCGGCGCACTATCCAGTGCACCACCAGGCCGGCCCCAAATCTTTCTAGTTTTTAAATGCAAACAATTATTGGAATAAACTGTCCTCTAAGTTCTGATTTTGCAGTATCACATAGATTTTAGCCTGCTGTGCTTTTATTCTCCTTTGTTTCAAGGAAGTTTTTGATTTTGTTCTTTATTTCTTTTTTGATCCATTCATCCTTCAGGAGAATGTTGTTTAATTTCTATATGCAGTTTCCAAATTTTCCCTTGTTATTAATTTCTTTTTTTTTGTTTGTTTGTTTTGTACTCTAAAAAGATATTTGATATGATTTCAGTATTTTTATATTTGTTGAAACTTGATTTGTGGCCTAACATATAGAGTGTCCAGGAGAATGATTCATGTGCTAATTTGAAAAATGTGTGTCCTGGAGTTTTTCAATGAAATGATCTGTAAATGTCTGTCACTTCTATTTGGTCTATGCTGTACTATAAATCCCATGTTTCTTTGTCAATTTTTTGTCTTGATCTGCTCAATGCTGAGACAAGGGTGTTGAGGTCCCCAACTATCATTGTATTGTTATCTATCTCTCTCTTTAGATCCATTAATATTTGCTTTATATATCTGGGTGTTCCAATATTGAGTGTGTATATACTTAAAATTGTTATGTACCCTTGCTGAATTGATTCCTTTTTCATTGTATAATGTCTTTCTTTGTCTCTTTTTACAGATTCTGGCTTAAAGTCTATTTTATTTGATAGAAATATAGCTATTCTTGCTGGTATTGGTGTGTTCTGCAGCTCCTCAGCTGAAGTGGATGCCACTGGGTGAGATCCTCGGGGCTGTGGGTAGGACCTGTATCCAAAAAGAAAGACACTGGGGCTCTCTGAACTGTGGAAATGGGCCAGTCTTGTCAAAGTTGCTGGAATCATGGATAGGCCTCTGCATCCTGAAGAGAGACAATGGGTTCCCTCACAGCACCACTGTTGAAATGAGCCACTCTGGGAAAGTCATTGCCATTGTGAGTGTGACCCTGAGACTTTAAGAGGAATTCTGGGTTGCTCTTTTGCTCCTCGGGTATAATGGGTCACACTTGAGAAGGTCACTGCAGTTGTGTTTGAGCCCCCGTACACTTAAGAAAATGTTGGGTAGCTCTGCTATTCCTCAGCTCACGTGTCCCACTCTGGGATAAGATTACTGGGGTCGTGGATTGATTCCTGCACCCCCAAGAGAAACACTGGGTAACTCTGAAGCTCCTTAGCTGGAGTGTGGTGTCCTGTGCAAAGTTCCTGGGCTGGTGGGTGGGTCCCTGTGCCCCCAGAAGCAATGCTTGATCACTCTGCAGCTCCTTAGGTAAAATAGGTCACTCCACACAAGTTCTCTGGGGTTGTTGTTGGGCCCCTGTACTCCCAAGATTGATACAGTGTCACTTTGCAACTCCCAGCTGGGGTGGAGGGCCTGGGTAAGCTCACTGGAGCTACAGATGGGGCTCTGTGCTCCTGAGAGAGGCATGTGGAAACTTCACAGTTTCTCAGGTGGAATGTGTGATTCTGGGTGGGTTTGCTGGAACAGTGACAGAACTCTGTGCCCCTGGGAGAGGTGCAAGGGCACTATGCTAAAGAGAACAGAGCCACTTGCAGTGGTAGAAGGCTTCAATTGGTTGGCTCTCTGGCTCTCTCTCTCCGATGGGTGGCCTCTGCACTGAACTGGACCATCTGTTTCCAGGGTACTGGGCACCATATTGGCTTGGAGGCTGGAATCCCAATTTGATCAAGGGAGTTCAGAGCTGTGGAGATGACAGTGCTATTGGATGCACTGAGGTGTTGGCTTCGATCCCAATATAGCAGTGTGATGTGGCAGTCCAGGGCCCAGGGTGGTGGGTGAGTTCAATATGAACTCCTTCCCCAAATTAATGTAGTCATGTGGGCTTCCAACAGCTCCCCACACTGGTATCACTGTCCATAAGAGCCAAGCAGCTCACTTATAGCTTGATTATAGATGTCCATGGCACAATACCTGCTTACCTTTTCCGTCAGGCAGAAGTTCCTCCTGGTTTCATGATCAGGACAACATCAAAAAAGAAACTATAATGATAGCTACAGGGTTCCCAACTTCATGATAATTGCTTTTTTAAATGATTAGTAATAATAATACATTTTGGGGGAATTAGCCTCTCTTCAGAAACTAGAAAGTACTCTCCCTAGGTCAGCAATTCTTTTACTGTTAAAAACCTCAATGGCTATGTTAACCACATTTTTATGCTTTAGGACAACATACGTAAAATAATTTTAAATACTTACAGTGGGGAAAGTACAGAAAACATGAATTAGTGTAAATCTGATTTGTGCAGAATGGCACTTCTTTGGTATAACCACAGTTTAAATCAAAGCAAAACAAAACTTCCATAAACCATCTCAAACAGAAGCACAGAAGTCAGGATTGTTGATTGGGAGTTGTCCGGTTTGTGTTGGTCAAAACTAACAATGACCAGAGATGAATTCTAGAAGTAAGGCTTAGTTAGAAGGGATTTGTAGAAGTAAGGGGAAAAGTTCCTAGGTGCCAGGTAGATATCTCAAGAGTGTTTAGGTCAGCTCTTGTTGGGAAGTACAATTCATTTCCTCATATCTGTTTCAATTTAAATTATGAGTCCCTGAATGTAATGGAAATAGTGTCTTGGAACTGGGAATGACCTCTTCCCAGAATTTTAGGAGTCATTCAGAGCCAAAATAAATATACTGCTGTGTTTGATGTTATCATTTGACCTCCCTTTTATCATCTCAAGTGTTATGGGCAGCCCAAGTTTGAAATTTATGCTTCTTAAAATCTATGGAGAAAACTGGAATCACTGAGATTGAGAAAGAGAAGGCCATGGACCCTTTCAATGTTTCATATATGACTTCCTCATACAAATGAGAATTATAATGGGGGATTAGTAAAGTTTTTGACCTGTAGAAAAGATAGTTTTATCATTTATCTATTCCTCAGGAGAATTGCATCATAGTCACTGCCCAAGTGCTGATATTATTTTTGCTGTGTATTTGCATCTGGGAATGGATTTATCTGCACAGAATGCTACACTAGCCTAATCATGTACATGCACATCAGACGGTGGAAAATTAGCATGAGAGTATATTTTCCCTGAGGTGTTTATGAGATCCAGAGAGAAATATGTAGGTAAGATCCAAAGGGAATATGGGGAATTGAAAGTGTTATTGTTTATAAGTGGTTAGCACTGAGTATATTTCAGCTGTGAGTAGATATTTTGAAGAGGAGATTAATATTATATATGACATTTGAAGTAGGCCATGAGGAATGTTAAAAATAAATACTGAATTCTCTTTGGACTAGCAGGTTTTTCCCTTTTCTTTTTTCCCCTCATCAACAGTAAAATTCTTCAAATCTTCAACTAAGGCAGGTATGTATCCTTGCTTTGGTCAACATGGGAATAATGAGATGTAATAAAAATCAGACAAAGATTATTTATTTTGATACTAATATTCTTAGCATTTGTCCTAGTTTGGTTCTCTGCTTTTGATGTATAGTCCTTAAGGGACTATAGGAGATATAGGCTATGTTTTGTGTCATTTACACATGGACCTCTGTGATGCCTCTGAAAACAATTTTTCACAACTAATCGAGGCAATATAACCTACCTATGGTGATCCAAAATCAGCAAAAAGTTCAACCATTAAATTTGGTGAAATTATAGGATTCTATGGAGTATTTGAGAAATAGTTCCTGAATATATTTATCTCTCTAAACTATATTATAAATATATAAACTGACTCCACATATGTTCAGCTCTTGGTGGAATCCACAGCACACAAGGAGGCCAAGAGGTCAAAAGTAAAGGTTTTATAAGGAATTATATAATAAATTTTGAGGCTTTTGAGGCTTTTCCAAGTATGAGATTCTAGGAAAGTTGGGTAGATTTAATCCCCATCACAGTGGAAATCAGCTTTTCCTTAGGTAGTAAGTCGTCCCCAGAAGGAAGCTTCAACTCTGGGTCTCTCCTGGTAACTTCACAGTGGCAAATATTCTGGTATGAAAATGGCAATTTAAAGTAAAGGAGTCAAAAGTGTGCAGCCTTATTTTATGGTGTAATAAGTTCTGCAACTTTACTGTTTATCCAGCCTATGCACAGTGCACATTCCATAAAAGATACTTACTAGGGCCGGCCCGGTGGCGCACTGGAGAGTGTGCCGCCTCCCGCCGACAGTTTGGATCCCATGTGGAGACCGGTTTCCGCTCACTGGTTGAGCGCGGTGCGGGCGCGACACCGAGTGTTGCGATCCCGTTACCGGTCAGTAAAAAAAACAAAAAGGAAAAAAAAAAAAAAGATACTTACTAAATGGATGCTGATATTAACTAAGTTCTGTATTAATGATGTATCACATTCAGTATATCAGAAGAAAAAAACAAAAAAAAACCTTCCAAGGGATTATAATAGTGATTTATTTTTTTCCTAGTGGGAATTGTAACATATACTAACACTTCCATAATATAATGAATGAAACTGAGGAATAGGAAACTGAGCTATGTACTAATACCTAAGGGTCATTTGTATAGAAAAAGGTAGTTAAAGGAGGTATAAAACAGGAACGAGATGCACTAGTTCTCTGAAAATAAAAACACACTTTCATAAAAGAGATAATTCCAAATAATTTGAGTTTATTTCTTATTTGAATGCATTTATGTATCACTTTGTTCAGGAAGACTTTATTTTTTATTCTGTCCCAAGTTGAATTTAGGTGAGAATTTTGAGGCATTTTAACCCAACCTAGTTAAGCAAAGAATAATTAGTCTGTGTTATGAATAACAATCATATTAATAGGAAATATATGAATGTGGTTATTTTTTAAATCAGGAAATTATATCCTAAATTTAATCTTACTGAACAAATATAACTACCTGTTTAATACTGTATAGTGTATTAAAGTAATTTGATTCTTTGCATTGATAATTTCTGATGTGTTTTATAAAGTAATATTAAGACCACTTTTTTTCTGTACACATTTTAACATAAAGATATATATTGATCAAATTTTGAATAGAAAATTT
>NW_007735373.1:73576-98439 GCF_000696425.1 Galeopterus variegatus | reverse complement strand
ACCCCTTTATTAAAGGCAGACTGACTAAATATCTTGTCATACAACATCTATGGGCCCCATATGTGTAGTTTAAAACGACACTTGAAATATGGCATTGCCCCAGTAGACGATTGTTTCCTTGAGATTAAGGAGAATTTTTAATAAGTTCTTATTTAATCAGTACTGCTATAGCTACTAAAATACTAAGTATTCCTTCCTTTTATTTTCTTTATTTTAGTCTGCCTGAACTCTTAGCTGAATGAATGAATGCTTCTGGGTAAGGACACGAATAAGAAGATATGGGTAATATCTCAGTTAAGCACCCCTAACTTATTGTCATAGAAAATTAAACAAGTGTTGAGTGGGATAGATTTTAACTGATGATACACAAACCACATGTCCTCAGATTACTACAAATGTGACTTTTCTCTAAAGTGAGTGTGTATAAGTCTGTTAGCAAGTGTCGGTGTGTCTGTGTGGTGTGCATATGCATGTGACAGGGAGAGATAAACGGGCATAGTGACAGACAAAAAGTGAGACAAAGAGAGAAAAATAAAGAGAAAGAATAAAAAAAACGGACAGAGAAGAGAATTGAAATTTGAGATAAACTACTGAGGAAGCCTTGTAAATTCTTGGATCTCATCAGTAAATGGGTATGTCTGAAAAATCTCATGGAAACCATATTCAATTTCTGACCGTACTAATCTAGGCCAGAACACAAAAAGAACCGAGACACCCAATAGGCACTGTCAGCCTGAATCTGAATCTTAAGCAAGAACGCTCTAAGGCAACATGCTCGGGCTCAATGGAACAGTCTTCATGCCCTCGGTGCTGATGCTCATTGGAATCCCTGGCTTGGAGGTTATGCAGTGCTGGATCGGGATTCCTTTCTGTGCCATGTACATCATTGCTCTGATGGGGAATTCCCTGCTCCTAGTCATCATCAAAAGTGACTGCAGTCTCCATGAGCCCATGTATTTCTTCCTGGCAATGCTTGGAGCAACAGACATTGCTCTCAGTAGCTGCATCCTACCCAAAATGCTAGGAATATTCTGGTTTCATCTGCCAAATATATATTTTGATGTCTGTCTCTTGCAGATGTGGTTCATCCACACATTCCAGTGTATTGAGTCAGGTACTTTGCTGGCCATGGCACTGGATCGCTATGTGGCAATCTGTTACCCGCTGAGGCATGGATCCATTTTTACCCACCAATTTCTCACTTGGATTGTGGTTGGGGTGACCCTCAGAGCAGCCCTTCTTGTAGCTCCATGTCTCATCCTTATCAAATGCCGGCTGAAGTTCTACCGGACCACTGTTATCTCCCATTCCTACTGTGAGCACATGGCCGTCGTGAAATTGGCAGCAGAAGATGTTCGAATCAACAAGATCTATGGTCTGTTTGTGGCTTTCAGTATACTTGGACTCGACATAATCTTTATCATACTCTCCTACATTCGGGTATTTTTAACTATCTTCAGTGTACCTCAAAAAGAAGCTAGGCTTAAGGCCTTCAACACCTGCATTGCCCACGTTTGTGTTTTCCTTGAGTTTTATATCCTCGGTTTCTTCTCCTTTTTTACTCACAGGTTTGGTTTTCACATTCCATCTTACATTCATATTCTTCTGTCCAACCTTTACCTACTTGTCCCACCTTTTCTCAATCCTATTGTTTATGGGGTAAAGACCAAACAGATTCGAGATAGAATGTTCAAGATTTTCTACTCTAAAAATGTTTCTTGATTTCTTAGTTGTCTAATTTTAAGTAATAAAAAGTCATTCTTAGTAAACTTTGTTCTTGGTGAGAGTCTGTGCTGTATTAAGTTTATTGTGTGCTGAAATGTAAAGTTTTAGTTTTTCATTCAAAACAGGAAAACTTTGACTTCTATTTAAACAATTTCACTTGTTCTGGCTACAGCACTATTTGAAATATATAGTGCTAATGAAAGTTAATTAGCGGATGACACATGACAGAGTTTGGATATGTTGTCTCCCCCAAAGATCATGTCAAAACCTCATCCCCAACTTGGCAATCTTGGGAGGCATTTGGGTCATGCGGGGCGCAACCCTTGGGAATAGGTTAATGCCCTCCCTGGGTGGTGGGGTAGTGAGTAAGTTCTCAACCTATTATTTCCCGTGAGAAATGGTTGTTTAAAGAACCCTGGCACCTCACTCTCACTCTCTTGCTGCCTCGTGCCATGTGATCTTGTACCCTCTGGCTGCCCTGCTGCATTCCACCATGAGTAGAAACACCCTGAGGTTGGCACCAGATACATCTGTCCTAAAAGCATGAAAAAAATAAACCTCTTTTCTTTATCAATTATCCAGTCTCAGGTATTCTATTAGAGCAACCCAAAAGTGAAATAAGACAACATTCAAGACAAAAAATAGAAGAATTTATTTATAGTTTAATTGGTTCTCACTAATAAACACTTAAAAAAATAAGACTAAGTTAATATTTCAGCCTCTGTTTAAAAAATCAAGTGGCATTAATGCCACAGCATATAAAATTCAGCCTAATGCATTAGAATTCTAATGTATATGACACAATCATTCTTACTATCATTTATAATCAAACGAATTATTTTTAAGACTACCATTACTAAAGTTCTTTACTGAATGACTATGGATTAAGAGCTAAGTGGAGAATGTGGGTTTTAATTTATGCAGCAATATATATGTTGTCTTCCAACAAATATTTTAACAACTTAAAGAAAGGACACATATAATAGAATTATTAACATAAAATTGAGTCCCAATAGGAAAATTTGGATGGAAAACAAAATAAGTAAATGAGGAATGATTAGCAGTTAGCATACTTGTTTTGTGCTAATATTTGATGTAGACAAATAAGACGTTTTATATAAAAGTAAAATAATTATAAAAGCAAGTTTTATTTCCATAGCTCAATGGAAAATCAATATTTTCTGCAAGCGAGACTATATTTTTTCTATTATTTATGTTCAGAGTTTTGTTATTTTTGCATTTCCCTTGAACTAATAATCAAGATAATGAGCCTACTTGCATATATATATATATATATATATATGAAATGTGCACGAGTTTAAGTTAGACTTTTTCTGAAAATGGATTTTGATGTTATTGTTTTTACAGAGTAGAAGGCAATGGTTTTTGCAGAAACCTTGAATAGAAGTTTTAAATCCTTCTCTTGTTCCTGTTCCTAATGGAAAAGCTTTAAGATTTTCCCCATTCAGAATGATGCTGGCAGTGGGTTTGTCATATTTGGCTTTTATTGTGTTGAGATACTTTCCTGTTATACCTAAATTGTTGAAGGTTTTTATCAGAATGGATGCTGAATTTTGTCAAACACTTTTTCTGCACCTAATGAGATTGTCATATGATTTTTGTCTTTGATGTGGTGCATCACATTTATTGATTAGCTTGTGTTGAAGCATCCTTGCATCCCTGAAATGAATCCCACTCGATCATAGCGTACAGTCTTTTTGATATGCTGTGGTATGCTGTTGTATGCTGTTTGCTAATATATCAATGAGAATTTTTTCATCGGTGTCAGTGTTCATCAAGGATATTGGCCTGTAGCTTTCTTTTTTTGTTGTGACTTTGTCTGATTTTGGTATCCCAGGGTGATACTGGCCTCCTACAATGAGTATGGAAGAATGGCTTCTGTTCCAATTTCTTGGAACAGTTTGAAAAGGATTGGTGTTAATTATTCTTTAAATGTATAGTACAATTAAGCAGTGGAGCCATCTGGTCCTGGGCTTTTGTTTGTTGTGAGACTACTGATTACTGATTGAATCTCATTACTCATTATTGGTCTGTTTAGATTTTCTATTTCTTCTTCATTCAGTCTAGGTAGGTTGTATGTGTCCAAAAATTTATGCATTTCCTCCCGATTTTCAAATTTGTGGGCATATACTTGTTCATAATAGTCTGACTTTAACAAAGGCTCAAAGAACATATGCTGGGGAAAAGAGAGCCTCTTCAGTAAAAGGTTCTGGGAAAACTAGGTATTCATGTGAATGAAGCTAGACCCTTGCATCTTGCCATATACCAAACTGCACTCAAAGTGGATTAAAGGCTTAAGTATAAGACCTGAAACTGTAAAACTCCTACAAGAAAACATAGGGGAAAGATTTTAGGACATAGGGCTGGTCAAAGACTGTAAAACTAAGACCCCAAAAGCACAAGCAAAAAAGAAAAAAAAAATAAACAATTTGATTTATATCAAGCTAAAAAGCTTCTGCACAGCAAATTAAACTATCAGTAGAGTAAAAAAAACAATCTACAGAATGGGAGAAAATATTTGTAAGGTATGCATCCAATAAGGGATTAACATCCAGAATATACAAGGACCTCAAACAATTTAACAGTAAAAAAAAATAACAAATCCAACTAAAATATGAGCAAAGGAGCTGAATAGATATTTCTCAAAGGAAGAAATAAAAATGGCCAATAGGTACATGAAAAAATAAAATGCTCAACATCACTAATCATCAGGGAAATGTAAATCAAAACCACAGTGAGATTTCATCTCACCTCAGTTAGATTGGCTATTATCAAAAACAGAAAGAATAACAAATGTTGGCAAGAATGTGTAGAAATTGGAATCCTCCTACACTGTTGGTGGAACTGTAAATTAGTACATCCATTATGGAAAACAGTATGGAGGTTTCTCAAACAACTACATATAGAAGTACCATATGATCCCACAATCTCACTTCTGGGTATATACCCAAAGGCAAGGAAGTCACTATTTTGAAGGGATTCCTGAACTCCATGTGCATCACTGCTCTATTTACAATAGCCAAGATATGGACCCAACCCAAATGTCCATTGATATGTCCACTGGATATGGAAAATGTGGTATATATATACACACAATGGAATACTATTCAGCCATAAAAAAGGAATGAAATTCAGGCATTTGCAGCAACATGGATGAACCTGGAGAATATGACGTTAAGTGAAATAAACCAAACACAGAAGAAAAAAATATTACATGTCCTCACTCAAAAATGGGAGCTAAGAATGAATGAAGCAAAGGAAGGAAGGAAGGAAGGAAGGAAGGAAGGAAGGAAGGAAGGAAGGAAAGAAGGAAGGACTGCAATAATATGTTGAACTTTCAGAAGGAGAGAACAGATCTATTCCACATCATAGAGGTGGGAAAGAGGGAGGGGGAGGTGGTTTAGGGAGAAATTTGGTAATGGACACAAAGAATGAGTATGATCTATAATGCTGAACATGCTAATAATACTGATTAGATCATCACATATTGTACACAAATATTGACAGTCAACTGTGTACCCCATAAATATGTATAGTCAATTATGTTTCCAGTGTAAAATTAAAATAAATAAATAAATAAATGTAAAGGGCAGGAACAGACTGATAAAGACAACTATACAGCAAAATTAGTGACTATGGCCTAATGATACAGCCAATTGGTGGCAAATGATAACACTCAGAGTATTTGGAGATGTGGATTTGGGACAGTTCCTTTACTCTATATACCTCTTGGTTAATGTATATTTACATCGTGTCCTTATAGGAGCCTGACATTTTCACTTCTGAGTGGTTGATCGTGTGCAATGCCAGACACTTATGCATGAAAAGTAGCATTTTCATTATATTAATGAGTTCAAGTTTTGGGTTAGGTTTCTCACGTGCAGCTATGGTTATCCGTCCTACAAAAAATTCTGTGGGGTTTCACCATTAACACTGCTCTGTCTTTCGTTTCCAGTGATGACCATTGAACTCCATAATAGCAAAAGCCAGAATTTTTCTCACTGGACACCTACTTTTGCCTTAAAATGTTATTCTCCTCAAGAGATATTTCCACTTCTCTTAGTTTCCCCCCCACTCACTCTCATTGTAATAGATTCTGCACCGGAACCTCTTTTCCTGATTCCATTAGTGGTAAAATAATCTTTATTCTAAAAGACTAAGCTCAGACCGTTCTTGACATTCATTCCATTTCTTGCGTTAGCTAAGTTTCCTCTGGCGCAGTTCTGTTCTCTGTGATCCATGGTAGCCTGTACAACAGTTTTCAAACTATGTTGTATTAAAATGTGTCTATTATTTAGGGGTTTACACTGGGTGTCTAGTAATTTAATAAGTTACCACTTCATGTCATTTAACTTTTTGTCATATGTATGGTACTTAATAAATACTCAGTGACTTGGAATCATTTCAGTGACTTACTGTGTATTCACTGAGAATAAATTTTGAAGGACGATCTGGATATGGAAATGTGTGCAATAAAATCCACTCATATTAATGATTACTTAAGGAAATAAAACTCTAGTACAGATATCCACTTGACAGCTACATATAATTTTTTAAAAGGATCTAATCTAATTCATCTTCATATCTCCAGTAGTGTTATGTAATGATAATAAGGAATAATAATTTATTAAATAAGTGTAATAATGAGATAATGTTCAAATTTCAATTTCATCCACATACCAACCCTATACCGTATTTAATGTATGATAGAAATGATCTGAGATCAAGTGTCCAAGATTTCCTTCTCTAAGGGCTCATCGCACATCTATCTCATTTTATTTTAAATACCCAAAATTTTCTTGTTCTTTGTGCGAGTCTGTGCTTTCTCAAGCTTATTGTGAGCTGAAGTATAAAGTTCTAGTTTTGCATTCAAGACAGGAAGACTTTGACTCCTATTTAAACAATTTCACTTGGTCTGGCTAGAGAACTATTTGAAACACACAAAGCTAATCACAGTTATTTAACAGATGACATACAAAGTGAAAAATTAGAAAATATTTGTTTATAGTTTAATTTGTTCTAAGTAATGGACATTTTTTAAAAGTCACACTAAATGTTAACATTTTTGACTCTAAAAATATCATGTGACATTTATGCCGTTGCATAAGAAATTCAGTCTAATAGTGTAATTCTAGTTAATATGAAACTAAATATGTATATTATGGTTTTTTTATGATTATGCTAATCTATACTAATCACTATACTAATGTGCTGATGAAAACAGTTGTAGGCTTGTATTCAAGGCAGCAAGCCTCTGATTCCTACTAAAAAAAAAATTCAGTTTTTATGGATTCAGAATTAATTGGTCGACAGATGCCATAATAGACAGAAATCATGAAGATTATTTAAAGTTAGTTACCAAAGATATTTCGTCAGTAATTCAGTGAATAAGGTTTCATACAAATATACTTAAATTTAAGTGTTATCTTTTGATTAAAATATTAAGTGCATGCATTTCTTTAACACCAGAACAAATCCAGACTTAAAGTTAATTATTCCAATGATATTGAGCAAAGTCTTCAAATTTTGATTGCTATCATCATCAACATCATCATCATCATCATTTTCATCACCATTCAAATCTTAAGTTATTTTTTCTCTTATGATGATCTGAGCACTAGGAAGGTTTAGATGTTTAATTATGCATTGGAATGTGTTTATACACTTTTTTTAGAAAAGATTTGGATTTACAGAAACTTGAATACATAGTACAGAGATTTCCCGTACCTAGTTTCCCTTATTATTATCATCTTACATTAGTATGGTATATTTGTTACAATAAACAAATTGATATTGATACAATGTAATTAATGAAAACTTATAGTTTCTTTTACACTTTTGTAGTTTTACCTAATTTCCTCTTTTTCCTCAATATACCATCCAAGATGCCATGTTACATTTAGTTACAACGTCTCCTTAAGCTCCTGTTGGCTATAGAAATTAGTGACACTTTCCCTTATTCTTATGACCTTGAAACTATCAAAGAACACTATTCAGATATTCTATATGATGTCTTTCTATTAGAATTTATGTGATGTCTTTCTTATTATTAGAGTTTGATTATGTGTTTTGGGGAGGAAGATCACAGAGGTAAAGTGCTATTTTGATGACGTATTTAGGTGTTAATATAAACATTATAAACAGTAATAAAGAGGAAATTAGGTAAAACTATGAAAGTGTAAAAGAAACTATACATTTTCATTAATTATAATGTATCAATATCAATTTGTTTGTTGTAACAAATATACCATACTAATGTAAGATGATAATAGGGGAAACTAGGTTGGGGAAATCTCTGTACTATGTATTAAAGTTTCTATGTTCTTAGAAGGAAGTTCACAGAGTAAAGTGCTATTTTGATGACATATTTAGGTGTTAATATAAACAGTATAAACAGTAATAAATATATAATTTGTTAACATAAACAGTAATAAATCATGTTGATACTATGTATTTTTGATATCACTTTAAATCTTCTGCAGAATTCACTGGTGATACCATTCAGGCCTATTTTTTTCTGCTTTGGAAGGTTATTATTTATTGTTTTATTTTTAATAGATATCCACCAATTCATATTTCTATTTCTCTCTTTGTAAGTTTTCCTGTACTGTGTCTTCTGTATAATTTATCCACACAATCCATTATCAATTGAGTGGGCATAGAGTTGTCCAGAGTTGTTCATGGTGACAATCCCTTTCATTACTGATATTAGTAATTTGTTTTTACTGTCACTTTCTCATTTGCCTGGCTATAGGTTTGTTAATTTTATTAACCTTTCAAGAAATCACATTTTACTTTTATTAATTTCTGTATGTTTTCTATATCCTATTAAATGATTCATTTTTGAAATTTTATTTTTTAAAGAAATTTATTTTTTATTAGAAACATATTGATTGTACATATTTATGAGGTACAGAGTATTATATTTCAGTACATATATACAATTTGTGATAGTCAAATCAGGGTAATCAGCACATTCATCACTGCAAAATTTATTATTTCTCTGTGGGGAGAACATTCGATCTCCTCCTTTCTAGTCATTTGAGCACATAAAATAAATTATTGTCATTATAGATGTCTAAAACTACTGTATATCACTAGAACTTATTTGTCCTATCTAGCTGTAACTTTTTGTCCATTAATTGAGCTCTCCCAATCCATCTCCCCCCATTCCTTCCCAGACTCTTATAACCACAATTCTTTTCTCTACTTCTAAAAGTTTCATTCTTCTTTTTTTTTAAATCCCACCTATGAATGAGAGCATGTGTTATTTATCTTTTTGTGTTTGACTTATTTCACTTAAGGTAATGTCTTACAGGCTCATCCATGTTGCCTCAAACGACAGAATTTCATTATGATCTCTATCATTTTTTTTCATTTAATTTTGGAATTGGATTGCTCTTGCTTTTATAATTCCTTCTGGTGCTATGTTAACTTGTTCATCTGAAATATTTCTTCTTTTCTGATGTAAGCACTTATTGCAATAAACCTCTCTGTCAGTACTGCTTTTGCAGTATCCCATCGATTGTAGTGTATTGTCCTTCTGTTTTCATATGTTTCAAGCAATTTTTTTTATTTTCTGCTTAACTTCTTCTATGACCTATTGGTTATTTAGGAACATTTTATTTAATTTTCAAGATTTGTACAGTTTTAAAACCTTTGCTTGTTATTGATTTCTATTTTTACTCTGTCATGGTCTGGAAAAATACTTGACACAATGTTAATTATTTTAAATTTGTTGAGACTTGATTTGTGGCCTAACATGTGGCCTATCCTGGAGAATGATCCCTGTGCTCATGAGAAGAATGTTTATTATGGAGTTGGATGAAATGTTCTGTAAATGTCTGTCAAGTCCATTTGCTCTATAGTGCAGCATTATTGTATTTCTTTGGGGGGTGCCATGTTTCCTTATTTTTTCATGTTTTTCATACACCTAAATTGATGTCTGGGCATCTGGTGGAACAGTCACTCCTCCTAATTTTCTGTAGTAGGTTTTTTTTGAGGAGACTCTTTCCTGTATGTGTGTTCTATAGGTTCAGTTGGATAGTGTGTTTGGGCTTTAGTCTGGGTGAGTGTGGTAGTGTAGTCTTCATGTGATTTCTTCAATGTATTCAAAGCCAGAGTTGTCGTGGGTGCTTCCTTGGCCTAGGCACTGGGGCTTCTTGCTCTGTGTCCCCAAGAAAAGCATATAGGAACGCTGTAGCTTCCCAGCTGCAGTGGGTGGATATGAGTGTGTTTGCTAGAGCTACAGTGCAACTCTGTGCCGCTGAGAGAGGTACACGGTGTTCCACAGAAGACAGCAAAACCTCTAGCAGTGGAAGAGGGCCCCATTCAGTTAACTCTCAGGTTCTGGAAAGTGCAAACATTGACTCCATCTGTCCTGAGGGTGAACTCTACACTGTACTGAACTGCCTGTTCCTGAGGGTGCATGGAATAATGTGGGATCAGATGTCATAATCATGGTGTGATGAGGGAGCCTTAGGGGTATAGAGATGCTGGGGCCATTTGACCCCTGTGTGAAATGTACTCTGTTGATGGCTCTGATCCCTAAATGGCAATGTCCTACAGCAGTCCTGGACCTGGTGGATGGGGTTGGGGTTTCAGTGTGAACTCCCTCTCTTGATTAGTGCAGTTTCATGGGCTCCAAGCAGTTCCTCACATGGAGCTCATGGCCTGCAAGGGACATATGGTTTCCTTGCAGTTTGGATTGTAGGCATCTGTGATACACATGGGCTGTTGGGGATTCCCCTTGCTTACCTTTCACCCAGGGCATGGAGTCTCTCCTGCCTCAATGCCAATCATGGTCAAGCACTTCAGTTGTCTTTCTATGCTACCATCACAAGTTTCTGAACCTCAGTGTGTCTTCCGTAACTTTTTGCTGAACTATGGTGTTTTCTCCCAGAAACTATTCAACATTTGACTATCCACTCATTGTTTTGGACTTTCTTTGCATCAGAGGTAAGAGCTGGTTGCCTCTAGTCAGACATCTTCAACCTTCTTTTAGTACTTATTATGATATTTCTTTTCCTCTTTTTTCTTTAGATTTATATTGCTTTTTCTTTAGTTTCTTAAGGTTGAAACAAATTATTGCTTGTGGTTTTTTTCTTATAATGTATTCATTTAATGATACAAATTTCCCTATAAATAATGTTTTTCACTGCACCCCACACATTTTCATAACTTTTATTTTCATCTTTATTTAGCACAAAAATGTAGTTTTGAACATTTCTCTTGAGACTTCCTTTTTGACCTATGCATTACTTAGAAGTGTGATGTTTAATCTTGAAATATTTAGCAATTTTCTAAGATATCTTTTTATTAATGAGTTTTAGTTTAATTCAATTGTGATATGAGAATGTACTTTGTATTATTTCCATTAATTTACATTCGATAAAGTGTGTTTCATGTCTCAGTATGTGTCTTTGTGAGTGTTTCACATGAGCTTGAGAAGAATGTTTATTGTGATATGTTGGATGGGGTATTCTGTAAATGTTATCAGCTCAAGTGGATTGATGGTGCTCTTCTGGTCACCTGAATGTTTACTGAAATTCTGCTTGCTCAATCCATTACTGAAAGAGAGGGATTAAAGTCTCCAATTACAACAGTGAATTTGTATCTCCTTGCAGTACTGTTAGTTTTTCCCACATATTTTGGTGCTCTGTTGGGTTCATATGACTTAATGATTTTTATGTTTTTTGGAGAATTGACCCTCTATCATACATAATTGAAAATCTTTGTCTTTTAACTGGTGTATTTAAACAATTCACAGTTAAAGTGTTTATTGATATAGTTGGTGTTATAAATTAGAGGCTCCCCAACATCACTGAAGCTTAAATCTCCACTGTAACAACTGAGGGTGGGAAATCCTATTATTGTAATTGAAAGATGTAGCCTGGAAGAGGTGATTAATTTGAAGGACCATACCATAGTGAATGGATTAATAATGGGGGTCAGGTGCATGGTTCTGAGGGCTTTAAAAAGAGAATGCTTGAGGATCTCTCTCTCTCTCTCTCTCTCTCTCTCTCTCTCTCTCTCTCTCTCTCTCTCTCCCCTCCATCATTTTCTACCACGTGAGACCCCTGCATTGCTCACCATAAGAGTTCCCTGGGCTTTGGACTTCCCAGCCTCTAAAATGGTAAGCAAGGGCCGAGCCCGTGGCACACTTGGTAAGGTGCGGCACTAGGAGTATTTTCTAATAAGCAGCAGAAATGGACTAATACAGTTGAATTAATATCCATCATGTCTGTAACTGTCTTAACATTCATTGCATTTATTCTTTATTTCTTCTTTCTCCTTTTTTCTCTCTTCTCTGAATTTAACTGGATATTTTATATAATTCTAGTTTCTTTCTCTTTAAAAGTATCAATTATACTCCTTTAAAGTGTTTAATCATTTCCCTAGAGTTATCAATGTACACTTACAGCTAATCTAAGCCCACTTTAAAATAATAATATACTTCTTCATAGGTAATGAAGGTACCTTGTAATGGAGTTTTCCGAATTCTTCCCTTCCAATTTTTATAATATTGTTGTTATCCATTTTAATTATCCATATATTAAAATCACATATCATCTTCTTACTACTAATGCTTTGAATAATGTGATACTTATTAAGTTAATTAAGAATAAGAAAAATCAAATATTTTATTTTACATTTATGCATTTTTTTTTATGATCACCTTTCCTTCTTTACATAGATTTGAGACTCTGACCCATAGATTTTTCTTCTCCAAAAAGAATTTCTTTTAACATTCTGCAGATGACGATACGTAAGTCTAGTGATATCTGTTTCTGGTAAGCTGATATTGACTATGAATCTCTGTGTTTGGATTTGGGGGTAGCAATTTGCCCAGTAACCTCATTTCTCTAATGAGTTAAAAAAAAAAAAAGTCATCGGTATTCAGTATTTTCAGATTTTTTTTTCTTGCTGCAAGAATGGGAGTAATGATTTCTAACTATTTTATGAAACTGAAATTGAACTGAAACTGAAATTCTTGTATATATTTTAACCCCAAATTTCCCATTAAATATTTAGACAGCTTACTACCTCTCTCTCTCTCTCTCTCTCTCTCTCTCTATATATATATATATATAGATAGATAGATAGATAGATAGATAGATAGATATAGATAGATAGATAGATATAGATATATAGATATATCTATATCTCTATATATATATCATATATAGAGATATAGATATATATATGTAGATATAGATAAATAAGTAGGTAGGAGATAGCTTGATAAACATAGGTGGATAGTCTGATAAACATGATTCTTGTAGAATATTTTGATAGAACATTTAAAACTAAGAAGTAGGTCAATAAAACAACTATACAGTTATCTAAGTGATTTATATCTTATAATGTAGTCAACTGTTCTAAATTATAAATCAGTGAACTGTTTTATGTAAAGGGACAGACAATAAATAGTTTAAGAATTGTTGGCCATGTGGTCTCTGTAGTGACTTTTCAAGTTTAGCATTGTAGGGCAAAAGCTCCCATAGACAACACATAAGTTAATGGATGTGGCACTTCTTCAATAAAACTTTATGTACAGAAAGAGGCAGCAACATGGATTTGGTCTATGGACTATAGTTAGTCACATGGGCCTTACATATTAATATTCTGTGTGGTTTGTCAAGTGCAATATTAAGCTTTATAAGTGCAAAATACCGTCTTGCTATTAAACTCATAAATTCAGGTTTGGGCTAGATTTATTATTTGCAACCAAAGTCACTTATCACATACAAGATTCCGTGGGCCTTTTATTATTGTCTTTGCACTGTTCTGTATTTCCCAAGGTGGCCAGTGACCTTAACAGTGTCACAAGCTAGATCTTTTATTGGATGTCTCTGCTGCATTTCTAATTGTATGATTATCTCTGAGGCTTTTTCTTGTACTTTTAGGATATCACTTTCTTCTGGGTGTGTTTTCACCTTTTTTACTCTTACTATTTACATTCATGCAATATTACCTCTATTTAGAAACTCTTGCCCTGTTTTCTTACCTGGTAAAATTATGATCATTTTATAAGACTCAACTCAGCCTTTCCTTGGCATCTCTTCCAATATACCATTATTAAAATTATTCCATAAAAGGAACTTTTTTCTCAGCTCAGATAAAAAATTATTTGGTGTTCCATAATTGTGTGCACAATTTTTTAATCTATGTTACATTGAACTTATCTCTTTCTGCAGTATCTGGTAGAGAAGCTGGATTTGATGTTGTTATATTTTTTAAATAATTCATTTATTATTTTATTACCTAGTTTCTCATATCATATTAGCATATATTTGACAGTAAATGCTCTATTACATGAACTGATTTTCCCTTATTAATTTTAGCAGCTTAAGGCGTTATTCACTGAGATAAGTAGTTTAGCAGGATGGTCATGGTGGGGGAATGACTGCAAATTACCTACTTTTGGACATGTTGATTTAAGGGAATAGGACTTCCTAGTACAAATATTCAGCTGGAAACTTTCTTTAAGTATCTGGAAAAATACAATTGCTAATTGGTCATCATATTTCCTTTTTCTTTTTTTTTTCAGTTTGGCATCATTCACCTTGCTTCTTGTGCAGATCGACTGAAACCAGAATCTGTAGCCAGGCAAATCCCCTATGGGCAGAAAGCAGGATTACAATGGTATTCTTCCATTGTTCTGCATGTGGGGAATCCAGACATACTGTACAATAGCCTACCTCAAGGGCTCACTGTTCCTAAACCTCTGTAAATCCTTAGGTAAACCAATTCACAGTTGTCAGCCCCAGCATCTTCATCTGCAAATAAAAAGACTATTTCAAATTTTATTTTTTTTATTTTATTTTTTTTTTAATTTTTATTTCTTATTTAATAGCAGCATATTATTATTAGAAGTCGGGATTTTTCTTTATGCTCTTTACCTAACCTATGCCTCCCCAATACCACCCCCACTTCTCCCCAATCTCCTTAGGTCCTAAGGAGAACAAATAAAATATTTCTTCCAAAGCCAGTGTTGGATTCTGTGATATAAGCAGTAAAAGGGGGGAAAACAAACAAACAAACAAACAACGACAACAAAAAGCCAAGTTGTCTTTTTAAAAAAATTGAGATGAAATCTGGAGTCACTAGCATAAACACACGCTTATACAAATAATAACAGGTATTTCAATATGCAACCATTTGTTAATAATGCTGTTATCCTTAGGCAGCATAACTGAATAATCAGAAATTCAGAATAAGATCTCTTAACTCTAAAACATAAGAACAGAGATTATTGAAATTAAAATTAATGAATACCTTATCATCAATCAAAGGTCAATTTATACCTATTCTACACTAATTCCTTAAGAAGATCTGAGTAAGGACAGGATAACACAACCTTATATAAAAAATCAAAGTTTTTATTTCTTTATGCTGTCAAATGATTTAAAATTGCTGCATATAAACACGAGTTGTAATGAGTTTAGTCTAATCTCTCAAATGCATCTGTAGCTCAGACTCACTTCTGGTTCTGGCATCCATTCTGCCTAATGGAAGTGAAGAACAGAGCAATTACAATTCAGCCGTTTTGATCTCAGCAGCCAGAGTAGCTTTTGCTACTCCGACCACATCCTTTAATTTTGACAACAGCCCGTCTTTCTAAAGTCCAGTTTCTATCTAGTATCATAATTGTGGAATATTCATTCTACTCTTCATAACTTTTTAAAAAAAATTACAATTGTTTTTATTTACATTTGTTCCCAATATCTCAATTTCTGGTTCTGAACCGCGCTAATGTGAACACTTCGGATATGTTAATAAATATTTCTAATGGAAATGTTTCTTTTTATGGATGTCTGAATAATACATGTACGAGAAAAACTTTTTATGGTTATGGTATCTGCATTCTGCTGTTAAATATATGCTACTCCAGGCTTATGTTATTACCTGAGGTGTTTTCTAGTAAGGAATTAAATGAGTCATTAAAATATTTCAGAAAATAATAAGAACATATATTTTCACCAGAATATTGAAAATAGTGTGGAAATTGCCACATAACTATAAAGACTTTAACCCCAAACAGAGTTAAGAACCTAAGGCAAAATCTAAAAATATAGAACTTTCAAAGTATGAAAAGTTTTTAAATGTTTATTAAACGTAGGCTCTTTGCAAATCCTTAAGTGATTGTTTTCCATTTAAAAACTGGCTTGCCAAGTTCCATTCTTATGGGCATCTGGGAGAATCAAACATACATGAGGCCAATTAGAAATGCCAGGGCATAAAGTAAAGGAGAGAGTTGTGATGCAAGCAGAAAGATAACCTTCCTAGAAATATGTACATAGATTTTAGCCAGGAAACGTTGCTTAATTTTACAAACAAGCATAATTGCCCTTGGTAAGCACATGTAAATATTTTTAAATAATTATCTGTTATTTTCCAGTAAATTTACTTATAAGGTAGCAACATGTCAAATCTATGCCAAGAGAAAATAAATAAAGTGACTTTCATTTTAACAGTAGAAGCTTCTTGGCAGGGGCCCAAATGTGGGATACGGAGGAATTTTTGGATAACACCCCCAAATTATCATCTGCCTGTACAGTCACCTTGCCCTGCTAGAAAGTCTTCTCTGTTGTCTCTAAGATTTTTTAAATAAAACTCTATACATGTCTATTTGTTTCAATAAGGTCATTCTTAACATTATCTTTAGCAAACAATCTGACAGGGCAGTGGAATGCCTGCCCAGACCTCTCTGACTTCCTTTTTCGCTATTATTCTATTTGTTTCTGAATCCCCAAAATTCCTTAAGTTTTTTGGACAGCCTGGGATTTGACATGTTGCTTGTTTCTGGGTCAATTAGTAAAGCTCTTTCCTGCATGACTGCATTGGAATATTGTGGTATTTCTATACAATCTTTTTTTTCAATTCACTACATATTTTACAGTAATGTATTACAGTAACAACACATAAAGATACCCCAAATTAAATTCAGTAAGCTCTTAAATTCTTTTCCGTTAAGATCGTATTTTATTCGGTAACAACAGCCATCCATACATTAAAGTAAGAAATCTCAGAATTATTTTTGACTCCTCTGTTCAATACTTCAGTCAAACATTCATTAATTCTCTATTCTGTTAAAGATCTTACTGTATTCTTTGTGTCTATTTATTTTCATGTCAGTATCCATCAGACTGAACACTGAAAGGAAGGTACTGAAACCCAGAAAATGCAGTAAATTCTGAGGGAAGATCAGTTGTTTCTGGACAACCTCTTCAGTCTGTTAACAAATTCACAGATTTGTAATCTTGTTACTCAAGCTTAAGGCTCTCCAGAGATGTTCAGTCTGTTCATAGTTATTGTTTACCCTTCATTGACTTCGACTGCCTTCTGAGAATATTTTCTTTCAGAATTTTTTCTATCATAAATGGCATAAGCACAAACAACTCTGTAATACAGATTAACAAGGTTCTTCCATAAACAGTAAGATATTGAAATATGTATACACACACACACACATACACACACACCCAGCCACACACACACACACACACCCAGCCACACACACACACACACACACACACACTCTCTAGGAGTGATTTTTATTTGGTTCCTCTTTTCCACTGCCAAATCACATTTAAAGTCCATTATGTTTCTTATATATTTATACTATCATTTTTATGTTTACAAGTCTTCTTCACCCATTTACTTTTATCTGTTTTATCTTGAATACTGTCTTACAATCTATGACACATTGCGGATGATAATAAAGAACAACTGTTGTCCTCTGCAAATCCTCACATAATCATTTTCCATTGCAGCATTTAGTCCTACATATATGAGTATATTGGGATGGCTAGAAAATATGACAATTTTTGTAATTGAAGCAGTGAGGGCTCTACCAACTTCGTGGTTGTGGTTTCTTTGTAATAAGCTATTTTAACGCTCAGAAGGCCCCTTAGGTTTGGAAGGCTGATGGGTCCCTTAGCAGGCATAACATCAAAGGGAATAGAGGATGGGGCCAGGACTAAACACAAAGCAGTAGCAATATCCCTCTGGAACGTCCATGTTAACATTGTAAACTCCCCAGAGTTTGCATGTACAGCGTTCATGTGTTTCTCCTTTGCAGGAGAAACTCCTTTGATGAGTCTTTAGAGACTGTCCCATGGTGCCCAGTCAAATGAGATCAAATATGTAGTTAACTGGAGAAATCTCTAAGAAGACTAAGAAGAGAAAATCAATTTAGTGTGGGCCAAGTATCAGCAAATTGAGGGAAGTACATTACAAACTCTAATTTCAGAATGACTACTACTGAATTTTTACTTATGACATAGGAACAAATTGAGGTCTTCTAAATGTGTCAAAGTGTTCAGATTATTTCATGATCTCCATTTTGAAATCATGCATCCAGTCACTTTTACTTTGCTTTTATTTGAGTTCACTACTTCACATTCTACATGTAAGTGAGATAATGCAGTATTTGTCTTTCTGTGCCCAGCTTATTTGACTTAACATAACATCCTCTAGACGTACCCATGTTAGCAGAAATGACGGAACTTCTGTCTTTTGTAAGGCTGAATAGTATTCTGTTGTATATATATATATATACCAATTTTTCTCTATCAGTACAGCTTTTGATAGACACTTAGGTTGATTTAATAACTTGGGTATTGAGAATAATGCTGCAATGAACGTAGGAATGCAGATATTTCTTCAACGTACTGATTTTATTTTCTTTGCATATATACTCAGTGGTGGGATTGCTGGATCATAGAATAGTTCTTTTTCAATATTTCCAAGGAACTTCCATACCATTTTCCAGAGTGGCTATACTAATATATATTTCCAGCCAACAGTGTATAGTGTCATCTTTCTTCTGCATCCTTGCCAACACTTGTTATATTTTGTCTTTTCTAACATGCATGAGGTGATAGAGATCTCATTATGGTTTGAATTTGCATTTCTCTGATGATTTGTGATGTTAATTTATTTTCATACACTCTGTAGCCATATGTATTTCTTCACTTGAGAAATGTCTATTTATGCCCTTTGCCCATTTTATTTATTATGTATCTATTTATTATTGGAACATGTTGATTATACATATTTGTGGGGTACAGAATTGAATATGAATAAAGGCAGCACTGTGTAATGATAAAATCAGAGTAATGATCATATTCATCACTATAAGTTTTAATTATTTCTTTGTGATGTCAACATTCCTCTCCTCTTTTCTAGCCATTTGATAACATGCAGTAAATTATTGTTGATTATAGATGCCTAGCTCAACTGTACACCATAGAACTTATTTTTCCTATCTACCTATGTGTTCATAAGCCAACCTCTCACTATCCCCCTTCCACCTCCTCCTTTCCAGCCTCTAATAACCATAGCTCTGCTCTCTCCTTCTGATAGTTCAACTTATTCTTTCTTTCCTAATTTTCTTCTTTTTATTTCTTTTCCTTCCTTCCTTCCTTTCTTTCTTTCTTTCTTTCTTTCTTTCTTTCTTTCTTTCTTTCTTGTTGTTGTTATTTTCCTTTAGGTCCCACTTATGAGTGAGAACATGTGGTATATCTCTTTCTGCACCTGGCTTATTTCACTTAACATAATTTTCTCTGAGCTCATTCATCCTGCTGTGAATGGCAGAATTTCATTCTTTTTTATAGCAGAGTAGTATTCCAGTGTGTATACATACTACATTTTCTTTATCCAATCAACCAGCAATGGATGTTTAAATTGTTTTCATACCTTTGTTTATTGTAAACAGAGCTGTGATAAACATGGGAGTGCAGGTATCTCTTTGACATGATGATTTCCATTCCTATGGGTATATATCCAGAAGTGGGATTGCTGGATCATACTGTAGTTCTATCAGTAGTTGTTTGAGGAAACTCCACACTTTTTTTGTAATGACTCTACTAATTTACCTACTCACAGTGCAGAAGAGTTCCCTTTTCTCCACATCCTTGTCAGCATTTATTATTTTCTGTCTTTTGGATAATAACCAGTATAACTGGGGAGAGATGATATCTCAATTTAGCTTTGTTTTACACTTCTCTGAAGATTAGTGTGGGGAAAATAGGATAATTTAGCCAGGCTCCCTTGGCTTAGGTCTCGTTTGGGGTTGAGCAGCACATTTTTTGTAAACAAGTTGTGTGTGGGTGGAGTTAATGTGCATGTGCACCCATGTATCTTTTTAGTGAATTACTATTGTGTGTTCTTCAGTTTGTGAAGCAGGAGCTGGCCGGCAGAGCTCGCATCTAAAAATAGAGCATGTTTAATCTGCTGGCAGCTGCTCAGTTTTCCTTTGGACCTTGCCAGTTGCAGTTGAGTTTTTGAGTTTCTTTCTGTACTGCCTAGCTCCAAGATGTGTGTGCTGAATGAAGGCTATTCTTTCTTCAACCAAGGCTCCAAGGACCTTTTTGCTAGTTACCTAGCTCATAGACCTGCATGTGAAGGGTTTGTGAATGGGCTCGAGGGGTCTGTGAGCTCTAGACCCAGCCCTAGCTCTACAATTGGTTCTGTGAGCAGGATTCTGGGCAGGTATAGGAGCCAAGAAGCCCTTGAAGAAGGAAGAAATGTGGCTACTTTTGAAAATGTTGTGCCCTGTGTCCACTTTCCTGTTGATCAGGATGTGCTTGCTGCTCACTGTAATGCAAGGAAGCATAGACCTGGCACTGAAGTGGAAAGCCCCTTGGGAGGTGGAGGAAATGTGGCTGTCTTTGAGCGTGTGGTGCCGAGTGGCCACTTTTCTGCTGACCAGAGCCTGGCTGCTGCTCACTCTGATGTAAGTTGATCAAGATTTGAAGTGGAAAGCAGAGTTGTTGGTGGAAGACGTGCAGCAACTGGAAGATTTGAAGTGGAAAGCAGAGTCATTGGAAGCACAGATAGATGTCCTGGAGGATGGCGTGCAGTGATAGGCCACTCCTGCTTCTCACACCAGGGAGGACTACGAATCCAGTGGTGAGTTGGGAGAGACCGTGTGTCCCCAGTGACGACCTGTCATGCACCAGAAAATGAAGCATGAGCAGCCTATGGGAACAGGCAGGCAACCAGTGGGCATCCACAGGTGACCTAATTTACCACCTATATCCCGTATACCCAGGTTGAATTAGTTGACTTGGGGAGATAGTTTTGGCAGAAACAGGGGGAGCCCCTGGGTGCTTGGCTGTTGCAGTATTGGGATCTAGGGGTGGATAATGTTGTATGCTATGGTGAGGAGATGAAAAAATTAGCCTCCATCACCATGCACTCATCTCAGAGGCAGTGGCTACAGAATAGCCGCTGATATGCACAAGGTCCAGGTAATCACTCCTTAATAGAATGGGTGAGTGCAGCTGCCTGAACCATGTGAGCAAATGCTGGAGAACTGCCTAAGATTGTTACTAAATGGCAAACATATGCTGAGTTGGCTCAAATAATTCAAGAGCTGGGGATGCGGCAGTCCGTGTTTGATGTGAACACTCGGGGCCCGGACGATGAAAATTTTACAGGCAGCATAAGAGATGTAGTGCTGCAAAATGCCCTGTCAACGTCCTTTGGGCCACTGATGACCATACTGGCCCCATACATTGGTCATCCTACACATGAAGTAATGACCATGATAGCCAGCTTGGGTGAAGTAGAGGAGAAGAGACAAGCAAAAGGGGTCCAAAAGGTGGCTAAGATCAAATTCCCAAGAAATGCTCAGGATTTTATCCCAAAGGGACCAAGCAAGACTAGCCATAAGCAGATATAGCTTGACTTGCTTGCAGCAGGCGTTGATATCAAGAAAATTGACTGGCAGCCAAATGCCGTTCTCTTTGCCTTGTGGCAACAATTGTGCCCTGAACAGCATTTCACCAAACATCCAGAAACAGGTAGCGAGGTACACTCAGTGGATTTAAAAAAAAAAAAATTATTACTCCTGAGGAGGTGGATGAACTGTTCCATTTCGAATAGGGAGCAGGCCAAGGTACTCTCTTTTGGGGGCAGGCGAGGACCAGAGGCCTCATGCTGAATTGGCAACGATGAAGCTGATGCACTGACTATGGTAAGATGGCTGGAGAGAGCTCCAGCAGCTTATGTAGCTGGGGGGCTTCATTGGAAAATGCAGCATATTGGCTGCAAGGACGGGTGGTTGATGGCTTGCTGGGTGCCATATAAACCCGAGAGAAAAAATGACCCTAATGGGCAGATGTGCTCCTGATGAGCAAACGGGTGCCCCTGATGGGCAGATAACTCATGTGAGAGTGCCCCTGACATGGTGGCAGGTGGAACTTTTGAGACTACTGCCTACTGCCAAAGTCAGAGAGTAACTGGTCTTCTGTTTGCATGGATTTGTGGGGCTCCAAACCAGGTAAAATACCTATTCCTGCAACCATCCTTTCTCAGGATGGCAAACTGGCATGTATCTTTCCAGAGGGGTGAGAACTTACCTTATTGGTACCAATAACCCTTCTGTCTTTTCAACCATAGTGTTGTGGCTGCAGGCACTGCACCAGATTCGACTGGGTACATACATACATTGGCTTGATCATCTACGGAATATGCACTAAACTTCACATCAGTATGACTGCAGTATTCCCATGGGAAATCCCACCAGTGATGACTACTAACAGGACATGTGCGACGAAAGGACAGAACTGCAGGACAAGCCTTAAGGACAAGCTTTAAGCCATATCAAACAGACAATAGGTTTTATAAATAAAAAGGTCATTTATCCTCACTAAGAGAATATTGTGGAAGATTTTGAACATGTAGAATGTACAGTGAGAGATCCTGAAGGTGTGGATTGTGGGAAAAATAGGATAATTTATTCAGGTTCCCTCTGCTTAGGTCTGGTTGGCGGTTGAGAAGCACATTTCTTGTAAACAAGTTGTGTGTGGGTGGAGTTAGTGTGCATGTGCACCCATGTATCCTTTTAGTTAATTTCTATTGTGTGTTCTTCAGTTTGTGAAGCAGGAGCTGGCTGGCAGAGCTCGCATCTAAAAATAATGCATGTTTACTCTGCTGGTAGCTGCTCAGTTTTCCTTTGGACTTTGCCGGTAGCAGTTGAGTTTCTGAGTTCCTTTTTGTACTGCCTAATTCCAAGATGTGTGTGTGTGCTGGATAAAGGCTATTCCTTCTTCAACCAAGGCTCCAAAGACCTTTTTGCCAGACCTGCTTGTGAAGGGTTTGTGAATGGGCTCAAGGGATCTGTGAGCTCTAGACCCAGCCCTAGCTCTACAATTAGTGATATTGAGTTTTTTGTATTGCTGCTGAGCATATACAAATTTTCTTTGGAGAAATGCATATTCTGATCCATTGCCCATTTTTAAATTGGATTTTTTTTATTGTTACATTGTTTTTCTTGTACATTCTAGATACTACCTCCTTGTTGGTTGCATAGTTTTCAAATATGTTCTCTCATTAGGTACATTGCATTTATGCTATGGCGAGCGTTTCTTTTGCTGTGCAGAAAGTTTTTAGTTTAATATAGTCCCATTTGCTTGTTTATTCTTTTGTTGCCTCTGATTTTGAGGTCTTACTCCTGACGTTTCTGCCCAGTCTTACATCTTTAAGTGTTTCCTCTGTGTTATCCTCAAGGAGTTTTATTGTTTCCTGTCTTGTATTTAAGTCTTTTACCCCTTTTAGTTAATTTTGGTGTATGGTGAGAGATGGTAGTTTCATTCTTCCACATGTGGATATCCAGTTTTCACAGCATTGTTTATTGAAGAGGCTCTCCTTTCTACAATGTATGTTCTTGGCAACTTTGTCAAAGATCAGTTGGCTGTAAGTATGTGGATTGATTTCTGAGTTCTTTATTCTATTCCATTGATCCATGTACCTGTTTTTATGCCAGGACCATGGTTGTTTGGTTACTATGGCTTTGCAGTATAATTTGAAGTCAGGTTGTGTAATACCACTGGCTTTATTTATTTTTTGCTCTGGATGCTTTGGTTTTTTTGGGTCTTTTGTTGTTCTATGAGAATGACAGGATTTTTTTTTTCTGTGAAGAATATCAGCAGTATTTTGATGGGGATTACATTGAATCTATAGATCGTGTTAGGTACTATGGACATTTTCACATCATTAAATCTTCCAATCCATGAGCTTGGAATGTTGTTCAGTCTTTTTGTGTCCCCTTTATTTTCATTCAGCAGTGATTTGTAGTTCTCATTGTAGAGGTCTTTCACCTCCTTGGTTAAATATATTCATTGGCATTTAATTTTTTGGTAGCTATTGTAAATGGGATTATTTTATTATTTCTTTTTCTGCTACTTTGTCATTAGAGTATTAAAATGCTACTGGTTTTGTATGTTGATTTTATATCCTACATTTTTACTGAATTTGTAATCTTGAGTGAATTGAGATAGAAAGTGTGAAATTTAGGTTGAGGTTCTTTTATGAGGGGTTATATAATTAATTGTTCTGATATCATTTGTTGAAAGCCTTATTATCTCTTAAATGAATTAAACATTCATTTTTGTAAAAATTTGTTTGGCAACTTGAGTTTTAACTCTGAAACACAGATCTTAGAATTTGTTACTCTGTTTTTATAAGAAAAAAAAAAAAACAGACAAACTAATCTTAGAATTTGTTACTCTGTTTTTATAAGAAAAAAAAAACAGACAAACTGAAAATTTATTACTTTTCTTGGTTTGGTCATAGAGCTGTAGTTGCAGGGAAAATCACTACCCCACACAAGCAAATCCAGAGATATACAAAATATAGTACCTGTTTCATTGCAGCACAGGTCTGTGAAATTTATAGCAGTCAGATCACTTCACTTTTAAATTTGGCAACTGCTGGGGGCTGAGTGTTGATTATTATTATTATTTTTTTATTATTTTTATTTTGTCAATATACAATGTAGTTGATTATTTTGTCCCATCACCGAAACCTCCCTCCCTCCTCCCTCTCCCTCCTCCCACCCAAGTGTGTCCCCTCCATTTTCTTGTTGTAAGAACTTCAAAAAAAATTGTGGTTGTTATATCTTCCTCTCCCCCCCCGGTTGTTGTTGTTGTTGTTGTTGTTGTTTGTTTGTTTGTTTGTGTGTGTGTGAGAGTGTGTGTGTGTGTGTGTGTGTGTGTGAATTGATTCATTCACCTTTAGCTCCCTCCAATAAGTGAAAACATGTGGTATTTCTTTTTCTCTGCCTGACTCGTTTCACTTAATATTATTCTTTCAAGGTCCAT
>NW_007735373.1:66268-72576 GCF_000696425.1 Galeopterus variegatus | reverse complement strand
TATTTTGCAAATATTTTCTCCCATTCTGTTGGTTGTCTTTTAGCTCTGTTAATTGTTTCTTTTGCTGTGCAGAAGCTTTTTAGTTTGATATAGTCCCATTTGTTTATTTTTCCTTTGGTTGCCCGTGCTTTTGGGGTCACTGAGTGTTGATTATTGTGAGCAGGAGAAACACTGTTGGCCTCATTTATAGGTGGCCCCACACTATAATAGTCTTTCCTTCTATAAATCTCAGCAGGTACACAGTGTTAGAACTGAAGAAATATTTTCTCTTGGCCCTAAAAGAGGGAGAGAAAGAGTAGTCATTGGCAAACCCTCTCTTGATGAGGAAACACTTAACCAGAGGGCAACAGTGAAACCCTGTCCCAACTACGACACAGGAATTTCAACACACTCCAGCACTCTCCACCTTTCCTGTCTCACTTAGTGGAAAGAAATCATAATCAATGGGGAAAGGGCATAAAGGAAGTAGATGGTGGTCACTGCATCCAAAGAAGAGAATACAGGGAAGCTATACATTAAACAAACAAAGGAATAGCCAAAACTAAAACAAAATAAAATAATACAAAAAACTATACCTGTGGAGGAGTGACAGAAACACTTGTGAAGGCCAATCATCAGAGGCTTATTGAAAGACAGAAACTTATTCAGATGATTATGAAACACTTCCATTTCTCCACATCTGAGCATCTCATCAACAAGCCTCTAGCATCATGACAGTGGAGTATAGTCAAAAGAGATTCAAAACACAACTCTTTCAGAGGAGCAGCACAAAGATATGTCCCAAATCTGAGAGGGAAGATACAATCAAGGCACTAGAAGACTTGGAAGCATCTGTTACCTACAGGTATAACAAACATTAAATACAGTCCAACTACTAGAGAAATCAACACATTAAATGCCTATATATTTCAGTACCCAATATTGATGCATGTCTAGCTTATAAACAAATGAACAAACTTACAAAGTGTACAAAAAGGAAGAGGATAAAACAAAATAAAAAAAAAAAGAAAAAAAAACTATCACTAGAATCAGTATCAAATATAACACCAATTTTGAAATTATGCAACAAAGAATTTAAACAAATGAACAAACTTACAAAGTGTACAAAAAGGAAGAGGATAAAACAAAATAAAAAAAAAGAAAAAAAAACTATCACTAGAATCAGTATCAAATATAACACCAATTTTGAAATTATGCAACAAAGAATTTAAAATACCTATAATTAATATGTTGAAGGCTTTACCATGATTTAGATGAGTTCCCCAGTTTATGTGTTATAAACTAAATCTCAAGTGTGACAGAGTTGAGTGGTGTGATGTTTGAGAGGTGAGTAGGCCATGTGGACTTGGCCCTCATGAATGGATTAATGTCATTATTAAGGGTGTGGGATAATTATCTTGAGTGGGCTTGATATAAAAGCCAGCTCATCCCTCTCTTTCTCTCCTTGCTCTCCTGTGCTCTTTTGTCCTTCTGTCCTCCTCTATGGGATGATGAAGCAAGAAGACCCTTGCAAGATACCTGCACCTTGATGTTGAAATTCCCAGGCTCCAGATTGTTAACAATAAACTTATTTTCTTTATAAATTACCCAGTATGTGGTATCCTGTTATAGCAACACAAAACAAACTAAGACAGGCTTTAATGGAAAAAAGTAAACCATATTCAAGATCTAAGGGTTAATTTAAAAAGAGAGGTGGAAACTATAGTAGAGAATCAAAAGTAAATGCTACAATGTAGAAACACGGTGATAGAAGTAAAGAATGTCTTAAAGGAATCTTCAGTATATTCCACACAGCTAAAAAAAAGAATTGGTGAACTTGCAGATAGGTCAATAGAAACTTTCAAAATTGAAATGTAGAGAGCAAAAGGAATGGCATAAAAAAGCACAAAACATTCGAGAATTCTGGGGCAACAATGAAAGGTTTAATAATGCATCTGTAATTGTAATACCAGAAGAAAAAGAAAAGAGAATGGGAATGAAGAAATATTTAAAGTAATAATGAATGAGAAGTATTTGAATTGAAAATGAATGAGAACCTTCCAAAATTAGTGATGGATGCCAAAGTACAGAAACAGGAAGCTTTAAGAACATCAAGCAAAATAAAGACACACAAAATCCACATTTACAGATACCAGGCTCAAACTTCAGAATACCAATGACAAAGATAAAACCTTAAAATAAGGCAGGATGGGTGTTGGATCCTATCTTTACAAGAACAAATGTAATCATTACAATGAACTTCTTGTCAGAAACCACACAAGCAGAAGAGAGTGGAGTGAAATGTTTAAAGTGTTAAAATATTTAATACTTTTTGTAAATTATTTTTCCATCATTCTAGCCTCCCAGTTTTTCTATCCATTTATTCCAAGTAAAATTTCCACTCCAGTTTTGCAATCACACTGTGTTCACTATCATCCAACAACCTGATCTCATCTTCTTTTCTCACCAATCATTTATTCCACAGCCTACCTAGACTGTTACACTTGTCTATCATAACAGGACACTGCTCCCGCAAAGGCAGTAACCGCTGCTAAATAGGAACTACAATCTTTCATAGTTTTGTTCAAATACTTCTTTTTACTTACTATTGCTTTGTATTTATTTACTTATTTTTAATAACAGTTTACTTCTGTAGACTGTGGGTTGTTAAAAATTGAATTATGCAAGTTTCTCAATACATTTTGAATGTGAGACAGTTATCTTTACTCAATATGAGAACTCACAGAATCCCATTCTGTTTCTCAAGTTATCTTCTCTTATTCTATCCTTAAATGACACTTGCCACGGTATTGATTTCTTCAACTGTTACAATATTCCCTCCGAATATTTTTTTTCACTAGGTTAGATAATAAGTGTGATCTCTAAAAGTATTCTGTTCTTTAATTTAATCACTTTCTCCCCTGTGTTCTCCAAGATTCTGTTTTATTCTAAATAAATAGTATAAATTATTTATTTACAAGTCTACCTAGGGCAAAAATTTGTAGCTATCCCAGTAAAGTATGTATTTTTCACTGAAAAGTGTATGGGCAGCCATGAACAATATTTTCCCGCCACATCAACCTTGAATTCAGCTGCAACCATGACTAATTCTTACCAAAGGAATATGAGGAGAAGTATTGTATGTTTTTTGTTAGGCAATAGCCTTTAAAATGCTGCTAAGTGTTCTCCATACTTTTTAAACTTTTTTATTAGTTCTGTCAGAATGGCAGATGCACAATATAAAAGAAAAATATTTCCCTAAGTTCTAATATGCAGGGATACCTACATTGTATTATACGTATGAAAAAGAAAATTATATTATTCAAAGCCACTGTAATGTGTTTATTGTTAATAGTAGCTAATGTTAGCCTAAGTAAACAATTGTTTTTTTAATATAGTTTGAGCATTCTTAATTCAAAAATTCAAAATCTGAAATGCTCCAGATTCAAAAATTATTGAGCACTGACATAATGCCCAAAGGTCATTCTCAAAGGAAATGCTCATTGAGCATTTTCAATTTCAAATTTCCAGGTTGGGATGCTCAATCAGTAAGTATAATGCAAATTTTCCAAAATCCAGAAAAATCCGATATCTGAAACACTTCTGGTCTTGAACATCTTGAATAAGGAATACTGAACATGTATTATTTCAGCAATTTTTATTAATCTTTATAGCTGATCCATTTCACATCCTGATAAAGTGCAACAGTGTTCACAAATTCACAGTTCCCTTTACCATAGCCAATGTCTGCTTTCAGTCACTTACTCTTTGTTTTCTATTTTTTGTCAGAGTATATGAGTTTATTGTATATAAGGCTCTGAGCTGTCTATGGATAAAGCTCAGGTGTGGAAGAATGCTTCTAAAGGTGTTTCCTAACTAGCCAAAAGTAAGTAAAAGAAACCCAAGACCATGGCTTACTTTTGGAAGACAAAGAAGAGAGGTGAAGCAAGCACATGGTAACACGGCTCATCTGTTTCTCTTTTGGAGAAGGCAGCCTTTCAAGTCAGCTCCCTGGTGCCATTGAAACTAAGGTGCCACAAAAGTGTGTGCAAACAGATTACAATTTGTGAGAAGTCCAAAAGGGAATGGTTAACGTGTTGACTGAAATTATATATTCAATTTTTAAGATTACCAGGTTTGAGTCCGTACTTAAGTCCCTGAACTAGAATAAAGGCATATACTGTAAAAAGTACGGGTATGTTGCATTGATCTATGACTTTAGTTTATTCTATTTGGACCTGTGGTGTCCAGCCATTTTATGTCTCTTTTCTCCATTTTTTAAAGATCTGCGTAAATAAATCTTACCTTAAATTCTTACCTTAAAAACACAAACTGATGTGCTTTAATAGTTTCTTTATATTTAATGACTAGTAACCACGTTTGAAAAATTTTTTTAAAAAATTCACTCATCTTCAGGGGAAGAAAAATAAATACTTAACTCTTATATAGTATGTGATAATTCCAAAACCTATTTTAAGCATGTTACTTGTGCTGAGTCACTCAATCATGTATTAACATTCTGAAGAAGATCATTATAACCTCCTGCTTTTACAGATGAGGAAACTGAGGTACATACCAGTTTAATACCATGCCCTAAGACATACAACTACTAAGTGGTGGTGTCAGATTTTGAACCCAAGCATTCTTTTCAAAACAGGCTGCACTCTTAACCACTACACAATGTTGCTTCTATCCAAGTGAAGTTATTTATCTTGAGAATAATTGTGAATGATTTATGCAATGAAAGATATGGGTCTCTGGCCCTGCAAAATATTTGAATATAAAATTAATACAATTTTTAAGTTCATTGTGCTAACATTAAGTTGGATAAGTTGTATGGACATGTTAGGGATTGATTGGAATCCCAGTGTTTTGGGCAATTCTTAGTTTGATTGAAAGATATTCCTCCTGGTTATGATTAAATTTGTTTGGTTTTTATAATAGTCACATGTAATTCTTCATGTTATATTTTCAGCTGTAGATAGCTATTAGTCTTTTTTCAGAAGTCTAGACTGCAGACAACCTGATGAAGTTATGGACTCTATGCACATTTTAGGTAATAAAAACTAGAATTAATGTTGACAGTAAAGACATGTAGTTAACAACAGTAAAAGCTGTGGTTAATGTGAGTTAATATCGTTATCTTCAAAAATAAATCTGACCATATGAACTGAGAGTTCTTCATTTTTCCTAATACATATTTAGGTATTTTCATTGTGGAATACAATACAAAAAAATTAAATCAATATTAAATTATATTAAAAGTATAAAATAAAGATAACTGGTAAAATATAGTGAATGTTTTCCAAGTTACTCTCTTTGATACTATTTTGATTTTATTTAATTTAAAAGAGTAATATACTGAGAATATAAAATGTTGAATATAGATGTTGTTAACCAAAAGTAAACATACAACATCAACTATTACTGCTACAAGGCATAGAGGAACCCAGAAGGAACAGTTTGGAGACTAGATTTAAATTATGCCTCTATGTAGCCATGACCTTAAGAGCAATGCTAATATCAATTTGGCCTGGATTTTACATATATTAGTTATCAGAAATCTTCTTTGGGAAGAACAGACCCACCACTCGGTCACGAATCTGCTTGGTCTTGACACCATACACCAGGGGATTGACTGTGGGGGGGCAACAGAAGGTACAAACTTGCAAATATTACGTGGACACTTGGAGGCACCTTCTTGCCAATGCGGTGAGTTAGGAAGCTGAACAGTGCGGGTGCATAGGAGACAAGAATAGTGCAGACATGGGCAGCACAGGTACCCAGTGCTTTAGAACGGGCATTCTGGGAAGAAAGCCGGAACACTGCCTGGAGGATTTTGATATAAGATGTGGCTATGAGGCCTAGGTCCAATATCATCACTGAAAGGGCCACAGAGATTCCATATACTCTGTTAATGAGTGTGTTGGAACTGGCCAACTTCACCACAGCCATGTGTTCACAGTAGGCATGATTGATAACATATTTGGTTTGATATGGCAGCCTCTTAATGAGAAGAGGACTGGGCAACACCAAAAGGATAGCTCGGATCAAACCAACAAGACCCATTTTAATGACCATTGATGTTGTCAGGATGGTTGTATAACGCAGTGGGATGCAAATAGCTACATAGCGGTCAAAGGCCATGGCAACGAGCAAGGCTGACTCAATAATGCAAAATGTGTGGATGAAAAATACATTTGTGCTAGGCAGATATTAAAGTCAATCCTGTGAGCATCAAACCAGAAGATGCCAAACATCTTGGGGGCTGTGGAAGTGCTAAGAGCCATGTCATTTATTGCCAGCATGCAAAGGAAGAAATACATAGG
>NW_007735373.1:64656-65650 GCF_000696425.1 Galeopterus variegatus | reverse complement strand
CATCTTGGGGGCTGTGGAAGTGCTAAGAGCCATGTCATTTATTGCCAGCATGCAAAGGAAGAAATACATAGGTTGGTGGAGGCTTGGCTCTAGCTTGATAGTAACAATTATTACACTGTTCACTATTAGGGTCAGGACAAACAGGAGGAAGATAGGGATGCCAATCCAACCGTGAAAATCTTGCAAACCAGGAACACCAACCAGGAAGAAAGATGAGATGTGGTAATGTGTAGCATTGGCAGCCATGTTAAAGCTGGAGAGGTTTCATATTTAGTACAAAGCAGCCAGGCAAATCCCCTGTGGGCGGACAGCAGAATGACAGATTGACTCTTCCAATTTCCTGCATGTGGAAATTCTAGAAGCATTTTCCAGTAGCCTATCTGAAGAGCTCATTCTTCTCTAAAACTTTCATAAGTCCTTCGGTAAATCACTTCACCATGCTGAGCCTCAGTATCTTCATCTGAAAACAAAATTGAATTAAGTTCTTTCTTAATTTCCTCTTTTCTGTGCTGTTTTATTCTATTCTACATTTTCATTTTTATTCTCTAGTAAGTAAATATTTAGTGATAAAATGTTCCCATCTTAGAGTCTATGAATTTTTGGATTTTGTATTATAGACAGTCTTATGTAATGTCTTCTGCTCTCAGGGAACTTGTTATCAAGTGTGGAACTACATATAGAAACACACACATGCAGTTGCAAATATATAATAACCTGCAGGTTGCATAAAAGGTAATTGATGTTATAACAATATACTAGTCCTCAGACAACTTAACCAAATAATCAGGAATGCAGGAAAGGAAATCTTAACAACTAAACATAAACAAAGATTGTTAGAACACCAAAAAATAAACTCCCATCTCAGTCATGATTTATACTTATTTCATAATAAATGTTAAGAATTAGAATATTGACAGGATAATAGAAATTTACTTTAAACTAAAGACTACTAGCTGAAAATAGGAGGACAATGCAAATCAATAATTAGAAGTTT
>NW_007735373.1:56564-64469 GCF_000696425.1 Galeopterus variegatus | reverse complement strand
ATATTCCCTAGGTTCTTTTTTTTTTTTTTTTTGCAATGGTTTTAGCCCACACTACTTGGCTTTTCTATGTTTAAACATCACTTACATATACAACTTTATATATTGATTCATCCAATTTTATTAAGTGTATACTATGTGCCAAGCAATAAGGATGAGCTGGCTTTTATGAGCCACCAAAGAAAACTTAACTTCTTTTGACATCCTGTAAAATTACCTATCATAACTTGTTTTAAAAAGATTTACATATGAATTAATTTAGCATTACACATGTTAAAACAAAATGCTGTAAATAAGTTACCTGTCCCTCCAAAATGAGTGTGAAAATTTTACGTTTTTCAGTCTTTCAGTCTATTAAAACATTGCACTAAATATGCACATTAGCAGTTAATGGGATAATGTAAGACCGTTCAGTGCTCTGTTCACCCGTCAGTCCTTGTCCTCTCCCTGGCTTTGGTGTCTGTCTTGCTGAATGCAGTGAATAGCAAAGCAAACAAATCCAGTCCTCCAGGTCTCAGCACCACAGCCACCTCCCTATGACTTTTTCTCTGAACTTGTCCTTCAGTTCTGGTAACTGCCCGTTTTCTTTCCTCCTAGGATGCAGTCTCCTCTTAGCATCGTAATTCTGGAATGTGCACCCCGGCTTTGTAATATGCCTTTTTTTATTTTTGGTTGCTCCCAACATCTAGATTCCTCCTACTGATTGTTCAGTAAATATTAATAAATATTCTTGACAACTCCTCTTTATTTGGATTTACAAACAATATCTGTATGGGGAAAAAAAATCTTTCCGGTTACTTTATGTGCCTTCTATTAAACATACACTACTCAGAGCATATGTGAGTAAGTATCTGAGGTATTTCCTGGTAAAAGAGTGAGAATTAAAATTTGAGTTAGTTATTAAAAATGTTCTGGAAGAGTTCAGAGTTTGAATCTTATCCCATATATGGAAACCCAGAGTTCTGGTGATTTCCACATCAGAGGTGAGTCTTATAAGCTTAGAGAGAAATAAGAAATTGAGGTAAAAATCAGGGAGTATTGAATGTTTAAAATATGAAACATTCTTAAATTTAATAAGAAGAGTACCTGGTACCTTTTGAGGTTTGTCCATGTTCCATGATTTTTTATGCTTTTAAGAGAACTGAAATTTCAAGAGGATGTTTGGCAGAGAACTAGGAGTACAATGAGAAAAATAATACATCTACAAATAAAAACTTAATACTTAGCTTAGAAAATTATATTGGAAAAATCAATGTTAATTACTTTTTGATTCACATATTAACTCATTAATAAATTAAGTCTTTTAATTGTCAATACATTTCCTTTAAGATAATACTGAGGAAAGATGTTAAGTCACTTTGCCTTATCCAGGTGACAGCCTCCCTTGAGGACAGTAGGATGTGTGACACAGAGGGACTTGCAAAGAACAACTCCAAGAGCATAGCTGCCTTTACAATCTTCTCTTAGGCTTATTTTGAAGGAAATCCAAGAGATCATTCAATTCTTATATTTCTCAGACAGACTGCTACCAAAGTCAGAACTCCTGCCCATCCCCATCTCCCAGCTTCCTGTAGTTCCTGTCATTGTGTCTGTTTCTGAAACATACAGATGGCACATTCCATCTGCCACCTGAGCTTTGGCAATTTACTGCATCTGGGTCATTTCACAGAGTTCGTTGCTTGAAAAATGTCCCTTCTGAGAGCATGGTGCTAGTGGAACATGTGACATATATACTTATAAATAAGTATATATGCTCAAGAATAAGTATATATGTTTAGAAAAGGTCTTAAATGATCTCACTTCAAAATTTCCTAAACGATATTCACTATTTCTCCTCAAATCTCTTATCATCTGATTATATCTTACTTGCTGGCACAGCAGCCACACCCCTCTACCTTTGGAACATTAATATTCCAGTCAAGTAATCATTAAATCTTACTGTATTCAATTATCTGATATCCATCAAATATAGCATAACATCTATCTCCATCTCCTTTAGCTATGATATTCATTAATTCCCACATAGTTTATGGCATAAATTACTAATTATTTCCTTTGTTTCTGTTTATTTTTTTTCTTATAAAATCCATCTTCTGACATTCAGTCATCCTTCCTATAATTAAATATGACGATTTTACTTAAAACCTTACCGTTAAAAGCATCTTTTACACTTTGAAACAATATTCATTTATTCTTTAACCTCTACCTACCGATCTCCAGCCCCCACAAGCTTGCCTCTACTTCCTTCAACATGTTGCAAAACAAATCACATTTCTGGGATCACACTACATGGTTTTATTTTCTATGTCTTTAAACTTACCCTACCCTTGGACTAGATTACATGTTTCCTTGTTGGGTTGATCCACTTCTACTTACCTTTTTAATCTGTGCTTAGCATTCTCTAATTCTAAAATCTGTGCTGTCTGTTTCAAATAGTTACTAACCCCACCTTTGCAATACTTATACCTTGGAAACACGTTGATGAGCACACTTACCAGATCTTTTGGTAACTATCATTTATGTCCTCCAACTACTCAACTGTTATATAAAACATGAAATTAAAAAAAAAAATCCTAAAAGGCTTTGTTTCTTCAGTATTTAGCTCTTGATATAGTAAAAGCAATTAATTTTATTGTTGTTCCTAGTAATTTTGATGTTGACTAAGACATTGTTTATGCCTGATAAAATCACATTACAATAGTGTAAACATTGCTTTTTATCATAAGAGCATTTTATCTTTTATGTCTGCAAATGGAGAAAATGGTGGTTCTAGGCAGCCTAAATAGCCCATCTTCATCAAATTCATTCATCCTCCAGTGTAATCAAAGATACTATGTTCTCTTTATTCTCATCAATGCTCAGCTTCCTTTTATAGAGCACCATAGTTTGGACGTGTAATGTTACCTCTCAACTATCCCTGTATGTGGATTCCTAGCAGGGTAAACCGGAGATTATTTTAAGGCATTGGGAATATTATTCCATGACTACATTTCCTAGTGACAGACATAAGTTCAAAATATCTTTTCTTCTGTTTCCACATAAATGATCTTGTATATATACATATATTTATTATTCTGCATTTTGTATTAATTCTTTCCAGAAGTTGTTATTCCAAATTTTGCTGCCATTCAAGGAATAAGTCAAATACATTAAAATAGTAAAGGGCAACAATTTATGTGTCAAATTTATTTTTTTCCAGCATAGAACTACCATTTAATCCAGCAATCTCATTTCTGGGTATATACACAAAGGATTGTAAATCATGATGTCAAAGGGACACCTGCACTCCTATGTGCATCACTGCTCTATTTACAATAGCCAATATATGGAACTAATCTAAATGTCCAACAATGGAAAACAGGATAAGGAAAGTGGTATGTATATGCAATGCAATACTACTCAGCCATGAAAAAGAATGGAATTCTGCCATTTGCAGCAAAATGGATGAGCCTTGGAGAAAATCATGTTAAGTGAAATAAGCCAGGCACAGAAAGAGAAATGTCGCATAAATGGAAGCTAATACAGAAAGAAGGACCACAATAATATTTGAACTTTCAGAAGAAAAGAAAAGACATATAGTTACTAGAGGTAGGAAAGGGAAAGGGGTGAGGATTTAGAGAGTAATTGGCTAAGGGACACAAAGAGTGATTATAACTTGTAATGAGGAAAATGCTAATAATAGTGATTTAATCATCACATACTGTACACTAGTACTGATAGTCAATTCTCTACCCCTAAATATATATTATCAATTATGTTTCAAATCAAAAAATAAATTAACAAAAATAAAATAAAATATCAATAGAAATGCAAAAAAAAACCCCAAGTAAAAACTTGATTATATTGTGAAAAATAATTATACCAATTTATTTTCCGATCAATAAAATAGACCCCCCAAAATACTTAACTCATAACTACAACTTCATTTTCATCCCACAAAATTCTAAGCCATTATCTCATCTCAAAATGAAAAGAGAATAAGAAATTTAAAAATATAATAATAATTTTCTTAATTAAGTTTTTGTCTTAAATTGCTGTAATTTGGGAGTACTCATGCATCTCATTCCTTGTACTCTTATTTTTTATCTCATAACACTTTCGTACCACCCACTTAAACCATTATTCATTATCATCTTTTTGTTTGTTTGTTCTGGCAGCTGGCTGATACGGGGATCTGAATCCATGACCTTGGGATTATAAGGCTGCACTCTAACCAAATAAGTTAATGAGCCAGCTTGTCATTATTATCTTTGAGGTCGAAAAACAACTAGATCTCAGACCCATATTCATTGAAGACTGTGATATGTCTTACATTTTACATTTCCAATTGCATTATTATTATATTTGAGGATGATTTAAGAACATATAACCCTTTCTACTCCACTTGCCACTCAGCATTCTCACTTTCCTTACTCCATGATCAATTCCACCACATTCTACATGACCACACACACATTTATTATCACCTATAACTGTACGTACTCTGAAAGTTTAAATTCCGAATTACTGCATCATGGCTACAGTCGCCTATTCTTCTCCCGTGTGTTCTAACACCCAGCATAAATTCCTACTCTCTAGATAAATACAGACTAAAATATCACTTAATAGTTTTAATCATCTGCATACTCACACATCTTTTTCCATTTTCTTTCTCATCTCTTTTGTAACTCAACAGAATTGTACCCAATTCTTTTACTTCTGCAGCTATGCTCTTGAACACAATTGGGAAAATCATATAGCTGTGGAGATTAGTATCATTTAAATTAAATCTCAACTTCCTTAACTCTAAAATGTGGATAATAAAAATATTTAAAAACAAATTTATTGTGTTGTTGTGAGGATTATATAAGCTAATATAAAAAGCTTAGTCTGCCACCTGGCACTTAGTGAGCACCTAATAAATGTTAGCTATTATTATGGGAAACAATATTCAAATAGCACTCCTTAGGTGGAAATTCTGGTTATGCTACTAAATAGGTGTTAGATCTCCCCAAAATTATTTGATCTCTCAATACACTGGGTTCTCAATAAGTATAATAAAATAATAATAATGAGTACTCATTAAAGTGTTTTTTATAATAAAAGTATATAAATAGAAGAATACACATTTAGAACAGGAAAAACTCAACACATGCTATTAATAGATTTTATTACCCACACTAACTATCTTGTGTTTGTATAAAATTAGATATTACTTCTCAGAAGGGAATATTGTTAAGAATTATAAATTGCCAGTAAATTCCTATTCGACCCATAAACATGCTTAGATGTGCACTCCTCCTAATTATCCCCATCCTAAAACAGAAGAGGTCCTTTCCCATCTCCATAGTTAACTATCCACCTATACATGTCCCAGACATCATCTCCTTTTAGAGTCCACAGAGGTGTCAATAGCCTCTGTTCTGTTAAATTTAAACCTTCTGCCACCACTGCATTATCTTAGTGAGTTGCACTGACTTTAAAACAAACCCGTTCATTTTTTGCTGCTCTCTACTTGCCTCAAGCCATGTTTCTTGAAAGAAAATGAAGATGTCTCTATTTATTTCTTAACACTAACCTATTGCCCCTACAAATACAGTGATACTCCTTTTGCAGAGGAGCACAGCAATTACTGAATAACTGAAAATATCACTTTGTCACTGAATTGTTTTGCATATACCTATTTTCATGTTTGTACCCTTCATGAAACTGAGTGTCACAAAAAAGAAAATACTGAAACCCAGAAAGCTCTCATTAAATTCCAAGGGAAAATTTTAAGCTCTTGCACACCCTCCACAGCCTAAGTATTTTACAGTTTTTTATCCTGCTACTCAAACTTTTGACTCCCAAGAGATGGTCAATATTTCCATAGTAATTTTCTACCCTTGGTTTTCCTCAACAGCTTTCTTAGAATATATTCTTTCAACATCATGACTACCATGAGTTTCAAAAGTAGAAATGATCCGGTTCCAGAGATTTCTTTGTGTCCTTGCAGAAAAGGGACACAATACTAGTCCACTACTTTTTTAACCTCTGAGAACATCAGTTTTTTATTCTCTAATACCAAATGATACTATTCAAACACTGTTTATGTCTTCAAAAAATGTATTGTGGTTTTTCTGTCTACAAATCTTCATTGCCCACTTGACTTCTAAATGCTTCATCTCAAATAATACCTCACATTATAACATGAACAGTAACTCTCTGTAAATCCTCAAATCAATGTTTTCCATTGTAGTGTCCAGACTAAGCCACTTACCTGGAAATGGTTATGACAGCAGCGGCTTTCAGGCATCAAGTTTTCTGTGAAAAAGTAGCTGTGGTTGCCTTGTAAAGGGATATTATGATACTCAGTTGTTTCATGAGGTTTTGGAAGGCCCAGAGGTCCACTGATTATATAGGTAGAAAACAAAGGCAGAGGGAAAACAAGCCTTGGCCAGGACTATGCACATACATTTTAACACAAAAGCAGAAATATTAGACTGTAAACTCTCCAGCACTGGTATTTGGATGAAGCTTATCTGTTTCTACTTTGGATAATACAGTCCCTAGGGACAGTCCCATGATACCCAGCTATACTGGAGCGTGAATTAAATGTTTAGGCTATAGCTAATGATGTAAGAAAAGCAAGAAGTGCAAATGAGTTTGATATAGACATGCAGACTGAAAAGCCAGAGAAGGGCATTGAAAACCCTACCCTGGATTACCAGCATTCGATACTAATACAGGGCCCAGGAAATAATAAGGCCACTGAGATCTGAACACTCGAGATATTTCAAGATCTCCATTCTATTATTTTGTTGCCCTTGCACCATCTTACTGTGATGTAATTTCTATATATCCAGTCACTTCATGATTCCCACCCCCACATATTCAATGTGCTCAGATGAGCTGAAAGCCTCAGGCATATTTGTAGTTTCTTCAGAATTAGTGAGAAAATAGTCGCTCTCCAGAATAGCAACACCTATCTATTCTCCTATCAGCAGTTCAAAAGAGATTGCAATTCCTGCATCTCTGGGTTTTGAGCTTCTGATATCTTCTGGTCTAATACAGTAATTAAATGATACTTCACTTATTCCTATATTTCAGTTATTACATTTCTTTAATGCATCTGAACATACTTTCACATGCTGCAGAGCCTTGTGATTTTCTCTCATGTAGTTGGTTTAACAAATTGTTTTTATTGATTGTTGATCCTGACTTTTTTTTTATTGATGTGCAAGTGCCTCTTGGATATTTACCTAATACTTATCAGTCTTAAACATTGACTATAACTTCTAATTGGCTCTTAACTTTGTCTATGATGCCTCTAGTTGAAAAAAAAATGATGCTTTTTGATGTCAAATCATCCAAATTTGCCTATGATTTTTGCTCTCGGATTTCTTTTCTTTCTTTTTACATTTTTTTTTTCCTCACACCTGTGTCACTAAGTCATGTTAATGCTTTATCTTCTAATTTTATAGTTTCAACATTCACACCTTGGTATTTTGTTCATCTGAAGTTCTTTCCATATGATGCTTGGTAAATATACGGTTTTACTTTTCTTCTTGTTATATAAGCCATTTCTGCAGAGCCAACTAAAAGATGCTTGTTCTTTATTTGGGATGAAAACTTAAATATACATTGATTTCCAATATGCAAATAAGCCTACCTCTACATTCTCCAGTTGATTCTACTGCTCTCATTAACTGTTTTTATACCCATACCACCTTGTTCCACTTACTACCATTACTTTGCAATATTAATTCATTTTAGTAGAGAGTTTGATGTTGAGTGATCCTTACATTTTTGGTGTAAATCTTATTTGACAATGATATTTTGCTCATGTGACATCTGACGATTTGTGTTAACTAATATTTGGCAGTACATTCACATCAATATTCTGAAATTACATGGATTTAAAATTTGTTTTTTTGTATGTCATATTCA
>NW_007735373.1:49594-55873 GCF_000696425.1 Galeopterus variegatus | reverse complement strand
TTTTGTTGTTGATTTATGTTTATGTTTTATTGCAACCTGAGGAAATAACTTAGTAAATAAGCACATGTTTTAAGTCCTTTGAACTTTATTGAATCTTTCTCTGTGGTCCAGAAGATGGTGTATTTTGTTGAATGCTCATTTGTGAGTGAAACAAAAATATATTCTGCACTTACTACCACATTCTCCAAATGATCATTAGGCTACGTTGGTGTCTAGTGCTGCTGAGACCTGCAACATCCTTTCTGGTTTATTTGTTAAATCAATAATTGAGACAGGAATGTCAACATGTCAGAAAGAAATATTGCTTTGTATATTTCTCCTATTAATTTTATCAGTTTGGATTGAATATATTTTGAAATAGATCCCTTTAGATTTAAAATCATTTTGTCTTCTTAGTGATTAGACATTTTTGTCATAGCTAAATGTCCCTCTTTAGCACTCATATTACTCATCTTGAAGTATCATTTAATACTCATGTTACAGCAACTTGCTTATAGTTAATACTTATTTGTTATAACCTTTCTATATTTTCACTTTATCCTAGCAATGTTTTATTTTGTAATGTCATCTGTCTTGTTTAAAACATGAATACCCCTAAATTTTGCATTTTATTTGGTATGACAATCTATATCTCTGAAAGTATTATTTTAAAAAATAATTATTAGTATGTTTAGGCTAAATACTACCACCTTAAAATTTGTTTTCTTTCTTTCTTTTTTTTTCATTTTAACGTTTTCCTATATATATTTGTGGGGTACAGTGTGTTGTTTCAATACATACATATATGACACAATGATTCACTCAGAGTAATAGCCCATTAGTCCACCACTTATTCTCTGTGCTGCTCCCTCACCTGCAGGCATTTGGTAACTGTTTGTGAGATCATGCGGTATTTGTATTTCTGTGCCTGACTTACGTCACTTAACATGATGGGTTCCAATTCTGTCCATGTTGCTGCAAATGATAGGATATCCTTTTTTTTTAATCAAATAGTGTTCCATTGTATAAATATACCACGTGAAAAAAAATATCCCTTCATCCATAGATGGTAATTTAGGTTGATTCCATCTCTTGGCTATTGTGAATACTGTTGCAATGAACATGGGAGTGCAGGTATCTTTTCAATATATTGATTTTATTTCCTTTGAGTATATACTCAGTAGTGGGATAGATAGGTTGTAAAGTAGATCTGTTTTTAGTTCTCTAGGGAAACTCCATACTGGTTTCCACAATGGCTATACCGATTTACATTCCCACCAACAATGTAAGAGAGTTCCCTTTTCTCCGAATCCTCACCAGCATTTGTCATTTTCTGCTTTGTTGATAATAGCCATTCTAACTGTGGTGAGATGATATCTCATTGTGGTTTTAATTTGCATTTCCTTGATGATTAGAGATTTCTGAACATTTTTCATGTGCTTATTGGCCATTTGTATGTCTTCTTTTGAGATATGCTTGTTCGGGTCCTTTGCCCATTTTTTAAATTGGGTTATTTATTTTTTTTGCTGTTCAGTTGTTTGAGTTCCTTGTATATTCTGGATATTAGTCCCTTGTCTGATGTGCAGTTTGCAAACACTTTCTCCCATTCTGTAGGTTATCTCTTCACTTTGCTGATTATGTCCTTTGCTGTGCAGAAGCATTTTAGTATGGTATAGTCCCATTTGTCTATTTTTACTTTAATTGCCTGTGTGTTTGTAGTCTTGTTCAAAAAAGTGTTTCCCACTCTTTGTATAGCATTTCCCCTATGTTTTCTTCTAGTAATTTCATAGTTCCAATTCTTAAATTTAGGTCTTTAATATATTTTGAGTTGATTTTTGTGTATGGTGAGAGATAGGGATCTAGTTTCAATCTTCTGTTTGTGGATATCCAGTTTTCCCAGCACCATTTATTAAAGAGGCTATCCTTTCTCAGTATATGCTTTTGGCAGCTTTGTCAAAAATCAGTTGGTATGCCCCCAGTATGAATCTGACCCCACATCACACACAGGAGGGGGGACAATCGCTTGTGGGCTATTTGAATGTCATCTTTGAGAAATGCCTGCTGCTTTTTAATTGAATTGTTTGGGTATTTTTTGTGTGTATGTTATTTTTGTTTGCTTGTTTTTTCTGTAGTGTTGTTTGCGTTCCTTATCTATCCTGGATGCTAGCCCTTGACTTATATCAAATTTGCAAACACTTTCTCCCATTCTGGAGGTTGTCTCTCCATTTTACCGATAGCGTCCCTTGCTCTGCAGAAGCTTTTCAGTTTGATGTAGTCCCATTCATGCATTTTTGCCTTAGTTGCCTGTGCCTTTATAGTCTTGTTCAAAAAACCTCTGCCCACTTCCATTTTGTGTAGCATTTTTCCAATGTTTTCTTCTAGAAGTTACAAATTCAAGTTTGAATCCATTTTGAATTGATTTTTTGTGTTTTTGGATAGATAGGGGTCTTGTTTTAGTCTTACATGTGTGGATATACAGTATTCCCAGCACCATTTCTTGAACAGTCTGTCCTTTTCCCAGTGCAAATTTTAGGCACCTTTGTCTATAGTCAGTTGGCTGTAAGCATGTGAGTTTAATTCTGGACTATCCTATTCCATTGATTGATTTGTCTGTTTCTATGCCAGTACCATGTAGTTTGGGTTGCTATAGCATGATAACATATTTCAAAGTGATGTAGTGTGATGACTCCAACTTTGTTGGTTTTTTAGTTTTCTGAGGATTTTGTGCTTCCATATGAATTTAAGATACATTGTTCAAATCTCTGTTAAGAATTAATTGGTATATTGATAGTGATTGCATCAAATACTAAGANTTTTTTTTTCATTTTAACGTTTTCCTATATATATTTGTGGGGTACAGTGTGTTGTTTCAATACATACATATATGACACAATGATTCACTCAGAGTAATAGCCCATTAGTCCACCACTTATTCTCTGTGCTGCTCCCTCACCTGCAGGCATTTGGTAACTGTTTGTGAGATCATGCGGTATTTGTATTTCTGTGCCTGACTTACGTCACTTAACATGATGGGTTCCAATTCTGTCCATGTTGCTGCAAATGATAGGATATCCTTTTTTTTTAATCAAATAGTGTTCCATTGTATAAATATACCACGTGAAAAAAAATATCCCTTCATCCATAGATGGTAATTTAGGTTGATTCCATCTCTTGGCTATTGTGAATACTGTTGCAATGAACATGGGAGTGCAGGTATCTTTTCAATATATTGATTTTATTTCCTTTCGGTATGTACTCGGTAGTGATAAGCTGGGTAATAAGGTAGACCTATTTTTAGTTCTCTGAGAAAACTCTATATTGTTTTCTACAATGACTATCAATTTGCATTCCCACCAACAATGCAGAAGAGTTTTCTTTTCTCTGCATCCTTGCCAGGATTTGTTATTTTCTGTCTTGTTGATAATAGTAATTCTAACTGGAGTGAGATGACATCTCATCTGTGGTTTTAATTTGCATTTCCCTTGATGATTAGTGATTTTCAGCATTTTTTGATGTACTTGTGGGCTATTTGAATGTCATCTTTGAGAAAAGCCTGCTGCTTTTTAATTGAATTGTTTGGGTATTTTTTGTGTGTATGTTATTTTTGTTTGCTTGTTTTTTCTGTAGTGTTGTTTGCGTTCCTTATCTATCCTGGATGCTAGCCCTTGACTTATATCAAATTTGCAAACACTTTCTCCCATTCTGGAGGTTGTCTCTCCATTTTACCGATAGCGTCCCTTGCTCTGCAGAAGCTTTTCAGTTTGATGTAGTCCCATTCATGCATTTTTGCCTTAGTTGCCTGTGCATTTATAGTCTTGTTCAAAAAAACTCTGCCCACTTCCATTTTGTGTAGCATTTTTCCAATGTTTTCTTCTAGAAGTTACAAATTCAAGTTTGAATCCATTTTGAATTGATTTTTTGTGTTTTTGGATAGATAGGGGTCTTGTTTTAGTCTTACATGTGTGGATATACAGTATTCCCAGCACCATTTCTTGAACAGTCTGTCCTTTTCCCAGTGCAAATTTTAGGCACCTTTGTCTACAGTCAGTTGGCTGTAAGCATGTGAGTTTAATTCTGGACTATCCTGTTCCATTGATTGATTTGTCTGTTTCTACGCCAGTACCATGTAGTTTGGGTTGCTATAGCATGATAACATATTTCAAAGTGATGTAGTGTGATGACTCCAACTTTGTTGTTTTTTTTTTTGTTTTCTGAGGATTTTGTGCTTCCATATGAATTTAAGATCACTGTTCAAATCTCTGTTAAGAATTAATTGGTATATTGATAGTGATTGCATCAAATACTAAGATTGCTTTGGCTAATATGGACATTTTCATGATGTTAATTCTTCCAACCCATGAATAAGGGATATCCTTCTATTTATGTGTACCTTTTTTGTAGCAATCGTTCACTTATGTTGAATTTGTTCCTTGGTATTTCATTTTTTTTTTTTCGGTGGCTATTCTAAATAGGATTACTTTCTTGATTTCTTCATTTAGTTCCTTGAGGTACAATGTTAGGTTGTTTATTTGTTATTTTTCTTCTTTTTTGATGTAAGCGCTTACTGCTATAATCTTCCCACTTAGAACTGCTTTCACTGTGTCCCATAGGTTCTCCTATGCTGTGCTTTCAATATCATTTTTCTTGAGGAATTTTTAAACTTACTTTTTGATTTCTTCTTTTATCCATTCATTGTTTAGGAACATGTTGTTTGATTCTATTTATTTGTACAGTAAACAGTGTCCTTTTTGTTGCTGATTTCTAGTTTTATTCCATTGGGGTTGGACAAGACAGTTGATATCATTTCAATTTATTTTTATATTTATTGAGATGTGTTTTGTGACCTAATATATGGCTTATTCGAGAGACGTTCCTTGTGCTGCTAAGAAGAAATGTACATTCTAAAGCTGTTAGATGAAATGTTCTATCAATGTCTGTAAGATCCAATTGACATAAAGATTAATTCTGATGTTTCTTAGTTAATTATCTGTCTGGATGTTCTTTCTGTTGCTTAAGGTGGGAAATTAAAGTCCCAATTATGATTGTGTTGGAGTCTATCTCTCTGGTTAACTCTAGCTGTAATTGCTTTCTATTTGGGGTGTCTGGGAGTTGGTTAAATATATATTTAGAATCTCTTGTTGAATCATTCCGCGAATTGGCTAAGGGACACAAAGAGTGATTATAACTTGTAATGAGGAAAATGCTAATAATAGTGATTTAATCATCACATACTGTACACTAGTACTGATAGTCAATTCTCTACCCCTAAATATATATTATCAATTATGTTTCAAATCAAAAAATAAATTAACAAAAATAAAATAAAATATCAATAGAAATGCAAAAAAAAACCCCAAGTAAAAACTTGATTATATTGTGAAAAATAATTATACCAATTTATTTTCCGATCAATAAAATAGACCCCCCAAAATACTTAACTCATAACTACAACTTCATTTTCATCCCACAAAATTCTAAGCCATTATCTCATCTCAAAATGAAAAGAGAATAAGAAATTTAAAAATATAATAATAATTTTCTTAATTAAGTTTTTGTCTTAAATTGCTGTAATTTGGGAGTACTCATGCATCTCATTCCTTGTACTCTTATTTTTTATCTCATTACACTTTCGTACCACCCACTTAAACCATTATTCATTATCATCTTTTTGTTTGTTTGTTCTGGCAGCTGGCTGATACGGGGATCTGAATCCATGACCTTGGGATTATAAGGCTGCACTCTAACCAAATAAGTTAATGAGCCAGCTTGTCATTATTATCTTTGAGGTCGAAAAACAACTAGATCTCAGACCCATATTCATTGAAGACTGTGATATGTCTTATATTTTACATTTCCAATTGCATTATTATTATATTTGAGGATGATTTAAAAACATATAACCCTTTCTACTCCACTTGCCACTCAGCATTCTCACTTTCCTTACTCCATGATCAATTCCACCACATTCTACATGACCACACACACATTTATTATCACCTATAACTGTACGTACTCTGAAAGTTTAAATTCCGAATTACTGCATCATGGCTACAGTCGCCTATTCTTCTCCCGTGTGTTCTAACACCCAGCATAAATTCCTACTCTCTAGATAAATACAGACTAAAATATCACTTAACAGTTTTAATCATCTGCACGCTCACACATCTTTTTCCATTTTCTTTCTCATCTCTTTTGTAACTCAACAGAATTGTACCCAATTCTTTTACTTCTGCAGCTAGGCTCTTGAACACAATTGGGAAAATCATATAGCTGTGGAGATTAGTATCATTTAAATTAAAT
>NW_007735373.1:42599-49584 GCF_000696425.1 Galeopterus variegatus | reverse complement strand
GTCTATTATTATTTCTTGCTATTTACTTTTAATATGTCTCAAAAGTTTTTCTGTTATGGTTACCATGAGGCTTACAAAAAACACTTTATAGTTAGGTTATTCTGTATTAATATCAACTTAACTTTGAAACATAAGAAAAAAAAGAAAGAACCATAGCCAACTCTACACTAGGGGAAGCTTGCTGTTGGCTTTGCTGCCTTGGAAGATAGAATGGTCCAATCTAAAGTAGCAGCACCCTTCACCGTGCAGACTATGTTTAGCTTCATAGGGAGGGCACTGCTGCAGCTTTGTGGTCTCCTTGTAGCTACTGTGTGTGCTGGTAGCCACACTTTGTCTTGTCTCACATTGGAACCAGAAATGGCCAAAACTTGGAGTGGTCATAGAAGTCCCTCCTTCCTGTTACCATGGCATTTCACATCTTTATGAGCTTCATGGGTGTCCCTGTCTTCCCTAGAGCTTCAGGGATCTCAGGATGGAAATTTTAGCATTTCAGCAGTTGTAACTTGATTGTTGTTGATGGAGAGTAATTCTCAAGATGATCTGTTCTGCCATCTTGGTGATGTCATTCCTCTTGATTTTTTTTTATATTTATCTTTTTTTTTGTTCCTGTCTTACCTTTTTTGCACTAACAAAATATATTTAATATTCTTCTTTAGTCTTCTCTATTGGATTTTTGTAATTCTTAATTTTATACCTCTGTCATATTTTTTGAGATTACTCTAAAATCACTAAAAGTTAATTATTGAAGTCTAACATTAAAATATTTTGAGTTATGTGATTAATTAATATCATATTTTAGTATGTTTTAAAACCTTTAGAACGGTAAAATTATTTATTGTCTCTTCTGTTTATGTTCCGTTGTCATAATTACTTCACTAAAAAGCTTATTTTAAAGAAATTAATTCGAGGCAGGCATCTAGGTCCCCTAGCCCAGGCCAGTCCATGCTGCCCAGAGAGGTCTGCTAGCCACAGAGCCCACATGCCCTGAAGCCAACTGTGCTGGAACAGGTATGCACCATGGGACCTCAAGCCCAGGCTAGTCCCCACTGCCCAGAATTGGCAGTCACTTCAGGATCCAGGCCCTCCATCAGGGTGGAATGAGTGGAACGTGATACTCCTGCCACAATGACAGAACCACAAAGGAAAGATATTGGAAATATGAAAAATCAAGAAAGTATACATCACCACCAAAGGAAAATAACACCTCTGAAGCACCAGGTCCCATAGAACAGGAAGTCCTTCCAATGACTGACAAGAAATTCAAGAAAGAATTCTAAGGAAACTAAATGAGATATAAAAAACTCAGTTAAACAACACAATGAAATGAGAAAAAATATACAGGACCTGAAGGAAGAAATGTACAACTAAATCAATGAACTGAAAAGGAATGGAGCAGAGTTTTTGGAAGTCAAGGATTCATTCAATGAAATAAAAAACACAAATGAGAGACTAACCAGCAGGCTAGAACAAGCAGAAGATAGAATTTCTGATCTTGAAGACAAGCTGTTTGAAATAACACTGGTGGACCAGAAAAAAGAACTTAAAAAACTGAAGAAAATCTAAGAGAGATAACAGACTACTGTAAGTACTCAAATGTCTGAATCATCAGTATTCCAGAAGGGGAGAAAAAGGGAAATGGCATTGAAAATATTTTGAATGAAATAATAGCAGAAAACTTCCCAGAAATAGGGAAATTTACAAATCTTCAGATTCAGGAGGTCCAAAGAACCCCAAACATATTCACCCCCAAAAGGTTCTCTCCAAGACATGTTATCATCAAACTGGCAAAACTCAAAGACAAAGAGAAAATCTTAAAAGCTGCAAGAGAGAAGAAGCAAGTCACGTTTAAGGGCGCCCAAACAAACTAACTTCAGACTTTTCAACAGAAACACTAAAAGCCAGAAAAGAACAGGATGATATATTCAAAATGATAAAGGACAAAATGTGACAGCCAGCAAGGCGATCTTTCCAAAATGAAGGACAAATAGTATATTTCTCAGACAAACAAAAAGTGCAGGAGTTCACTACCACACAACAAACCTTACAAGAAATGCTCAAAGGGTTAGTGGATTGGATACCTGAAAAACAACCACCACTGTCATAAATACTCAAAAAAGAACAAAACCTACCAGTGAAACAAAACTGCTAACAAAAAAGAGAAAAGAAAAATAGTTTATCTACCATCCCAAGAAATCCATAGTGAACACAAATAGAAAATCATAAAGAAATTAACAAAAGATACTTAAGACATTCAAACAAAAATCCATAAAATACTAGTAGTGAATCAACCCCTTTCAATAATAATAATAAAGGTAAAAGTATTAAATTCCCCACTCAAAAAAAAAAAAAAAAAAAGACAGGTTGAGGGGATTAAAAAGGTGGTCCCAACAATGTGATTCTTTAAAGATACTTACCTCACCTGTAAAGACACATAGACTAAGAGTGAAAGGATGAGAAAAGATATACCATTCTAATAGAAATGAGAAATGAGCTGGGGTAGCTATTCTTATATCAGATAAAATAAACTTTGAACCAAAAGTCATAAAAAGAGATAAAGAAGGCCAAAATATAATGATAAAAGTATCTACCCATCAGGAAGAAATAACAATCCTAAATATATATGAACCCAACATTAGGACAGCCAGATTTATAAAGCAAGCACTATTCAATCTAAAATATGAGGAAGACATTAAAGCAATAATACCAGGGGTTCTGAACACCACACTCTCATCATTGGATATATCATCTAGGTAAAAAATCAGTAGAGAAACACATGATCTAAATGACAATTTAGACCAATTGTACTTGGCAGATATCTACTGAATATTCCATCCAACAAGCTCAGAATACTCATTCTTCTCATCAGCACATGAAACACTGTGCAAGATAGACCACATATTAGGTCACAAATCAAGTCTCAACAAATTTAAAAAAAAATGGTATTATTCCATGCATTCTTGCAGCTCACAATGGATTAAAATTAGAAATCAATAAAAAATGAAACTCTGGAAAGTATACAAACACATGGAAATTAAACAACTTTCTACCTAACGACATATGCATCCAAGAAGAAATTAAACAGGAAACAAAAAAATTTCTTGAACCTAATGAAAATAATGACACTACATACCAAAAGCAGTGGAATACTGCAAAAGTAGTACAAAGGGGGAAATTTATCACATCAAATGCTTACTTGAGAAGAATGGAAAGATGGCAAATAAACAATCTAACACCTCCCCTTAGAAAACTAGAAAAACTAGAACAATCCAAACCAAAAGGTAATAGATAGAAAGAAATAATTAAGATCAGAGCAGAACTAAGTGAAATAGAAACAAACAAACAAAAATGGATACAAAAAATCAAGGAAACAAATACTTAGTTTTTTGAAAAGATAAATAAAATTGACAAATCGTTAGCTAGGCTAACAAAAAAAAAAAATGTAAGAGAGAATACCCAAATAACAAAAGTTAGAAATTAAAAAGTTAATATTACAACTGATATCTAAGAAATACGAGGAATCATTAGACACTACTAGAAACACCTATATGCCAATTAATTTGTAAATCTGGGAGAAATGGATAAATTTCTGGACACATACAAACTACCAAAACAGAGCCAAGAAGATATAGAAAATACAAAGAATCTAATAAAAACAAAAGAGATTAAAGCTGTTATCAAAAAGCTCCCCCCCAAAAAAAGCCTAGGACTGGACAGGTTCAATATAGAGTTATAATAAACCTTCAAAGAGGAATTGACACCAATTCTCTATAAATTATTTCAAAAGATTTAAATAGAGGCCATTCTTCCAAACTCATTCTATGAGGCATACATCACACAGATACCAAAACCACAAAAACAAACATCAAAAATAGAAAACTTCAGGTCAATATACATGATGAATATAGGCACAAAAATCCTCAATAAAATACTAGCTAACAGAATACAGCAACACATATGCAAAGATATTCACCATGATCAAGTGAGATTCATCTGAGGGATGGATGGTTGGTTCAACACACACAAATCAATAAATGTGATACACCACATCAATAAAAGCAAAGAAAAGAAAATCAAATGATCATCTCTACAGATGCTAAAAAATCATTTGCCAAAATTCAATATTTGTTCATGATAAAGAATCTCTACAAGGTAGGCATAGATGAGAAATATCTCAACATAAATAAAGCCATATGTGATAAGTCCAGTGCCAATATCATACTGAATGGGGAAAAGCTGAAAAATTTGTCCATTAAGAATAGGAACTAGACAATGATGCCCACTCTCCCCACTCCTATTCAACATAGTGTTGGAATTACTACCCAGAACAATCAATGAAGAGAAGGAAATAAAGGCATTCAGATTGGAAAAGATGAAGTCAAACTGTCCCTGTTTGTGGATTATATGATCTGATATATTGAACAGACTAAAGCCGCTACAAAAAAAAAACTCTTAGAGTTGATAAAAGATTTCAGCAAAGTTGCACGGTACAACATCAACACACAAAAATCAGTAGTATTTCTAAGCTCCGATAGAGAAAATGCAGAAAAAGGAATCTAGAAAGCTAGCCCACTTACAATAGCCACCACAAAAATAAAATACTTAGAAATAAAGTTAACCAAAAATGTGAAAAATATTTATGAAAAGAATTACAAACCACTTTTGAGAGAAATTAAAGAGAACACAAGAGGATGGAAAGATATCCAATGATCTTGGATTGAAAGTATTAACATTGTGAAAATGTCCACGTCCATATTACCCAAAGTGATCTATGGATTCAATGCAATCTCCAATAATATTCCAATGACATTTTACTCAGAAAAAGAAAAAAAAAAAACTATCCAGAAATTTACATGGAATAACAAAAGACCACACATAGACAAAGCAATTCTAAGCAAATAAATAAATAAATTAATTAATTAATAACACTGGAGGCATAACACTACCTGACTTTAACTACACTACAAATCTATGATAACCAAAACAGTGTGGTATTGGCATAAAAACAGACACACAAACAGATGGAATAGAATAGAGAATCCAGAAATCAACCCAGACAGGTACAGCCATCTGATCTTTGAGAAAGGAATCAAATCTACACACTGGGGAAGAGACTGCCTCTTCAGCAAATGGTGCTGGGAAAACTATATATATATAGTTGTACTTGGCAGATATCTACTGAATATTCCATCCAACAAGCTCAGAATACTCATTCTTCTCATCAGCACATGAAACACTGTGCAAGATAGACCACATGTTAGGTCACAAATCAAGTCTCAACAAATAAAAAAAAAATGGTATTATTCCATGCATTCTTGCAGCTCACATATATATATATGTATGTATGGAAAGCACAGGTTAGAATATATGACTGAGAATATATGTGGCTTGCAAAGCCAAAAGGATTTGTTATTTGACCCTTGCCCAAAATGTTGCCAAACCCTGGTGCATATATATTGTTTCAATTTGATATTACTGGATTTAGCTTGGAAAAAATAAATAAATAAAATGTATTTTAGGTATCCTGGTGAATAATTAAATCACCCTTTGTTTATTTATTTTATTCAAATTTATTTTCATCTTCATTTTTAAAGGATTTTCTGTTATACATAAAATTCTACAGTTTTTTTTTTCAGATATTCAAAGCTATTTCATCCACATTTTGTTTTATTTTTTCAAATGAGCAGTACAGGAAGAAAAATCTTATCATCATTCCCATGTATACATGTTTTTATTTGCCTTGCTGCTTTGAACACCCTCTAATTATCTTCGCTTCTCAGCAATTTAAATAGTATGTAGTGAGATGCAGTTTTTTGCATATTCATCCTGAAAGTAGGTCAAAATTTTAAAAGCAAATTTAAGATTCCCTGAAAATCATTTTGTTCTAGTAATTTTTGTTTCTTTATGCCTACTGGGAGCCAAATCACACTAGAATACTGATATCGTTCAAGAGATTCCTTAAACAATATATATATATATAAGTTAATTTTATTTTCTCGATATACAACGTGATTGATTATTGTGGCCCATTACCAAAACGTCCCTTACTCCTCCCTCTCCCCCCTCTCTCCCAACAATGTCCTTTCTGTTTTCTTGTCATATCCACTTCAAGGAATTGTAATTGTTGCATCTTCTTCCCTCCCCACTTGCATCTTCTTCCCCCCCCCCCAGTTATTTGTGTATTTATTTATTTATTTTTAGCTCCCACAAATAAGCGAGAACATGTGATATTTCTCTTTCTGTTCCTTACTAGTTTCACTTAATATAATTCTCTCTAGGTCTATCCATGTTGTTGCAAATGGCAGTATTTCATTCTTGTTTATAGCAGAGTAGTATTCCACTGTGTAGATATACCACATTTTCCGTATCCACTCATCTGATGATGGACATTTGGGCTGGTTCCAACTCTTAGATATTGTAAAGAGTGCTGTGATGAACATTGGAGAACAGGTATATCTTCAACTTGATGATTTCCATTTCTCTGGGGACATTCCCAGCAGTGGGAGAGCTGGGTCATATGGTAAATCTATCTGCAATTGATTGAGGAACCTCCATACCATTTTCCATAGAGGCTGCACCATTTTGCAGTCCCACCAACAATGTATGAGAGCTCCTTTTTCTCCACAAGGTCACCAGGATTTATACTTCAGAGTCTTTTGAATATTAGTCATCCTAACTGGGGTGAGATGGTATCTCAGTGTGGTTTTGATTTGCATTTCCAAAATGCTGAGTGATGTTGAGCATTTTTCTATGTGTTTGTTGACCATTTGTATATCTTTACTTGAGAAATGCCTATTTAGCTCCTTTGTCCATATTTTTTGTTTGTTTTTATTATTTATTTATTTATTTTATTTTATAATCTTATTTTTTTATTTTGTCAATATACAATGTAGTTAGTTATTGTGTCCCATCACCAAGACCTCCCTCCCTCCTCCCTCTCCCCCATCCCACCCAGATGTGTCCCCTCCATTTTCTCGTTGTAAGAGCT
>NW_007735373.1:36445-41599 GCF_000696425.1 Galeopterus variegatus | reverse complement strand
AGTAGTATTCCATTGTGTAGATATACCACATTTTCCATATCCACTCACCCGATGATGGACAAAAGAAAAAAACAAGCAACCCAATCCTTTGCCCATTTTTTAATTGAGTTACTTGTTTTTTTTGTTGTTGTTGTAAAGTTGAGGGTTTTTTATATTCTGGATATTAATTCTTTTTCAGATGTATATTTTGCAAACATTTTCTCTCACTCTGTTGGTTGTCTTTTAACTCTGTCGATTGTTTCTTTTGCTGTGCAGAAATTATTAGTCTGGTATAATCACATTTGTTTATTTTTCCTTTGGTTTCCCAGTCTTATGGGGTCGCACACATGAAGTCTGTGCACAGTCCTACGTCCTGAAGTGTTTCTCCTTTGTTTTTTAAAGAAGCTTTATTATTTCAGGGTGTATATTTAATTTTTTAATCCATTTCGAGTTGATTTTAGTATATGGTGAGAGGTATGGGTCCAGTTTCATTCTCCTGCATGTGGATATCCAGTTATCAAAGCACTATTTGCTGAAGAGGCAGACTCTTCTCCAGTGTATAGGCTTGGTGCCTTTTTCACACATCAAATGGCTGTATGTGTGTAAGTTTTGTTCGGGATTCTCTATTCTATTCCGTTGATCAATGTGTCTGTTTTTATGCCAGTACCATGCTGTTCTTGGTTATTATACCTTTGTAGTATAGTTTAAAGTCAGGTCGTGTTATGTCTCTCACTTTATTTTTTGCTCAGAATTGCTTTAGCTATACATGGTCTTTTGTTATTCCATATAAATGTCTGGATAGTTTTTTTACATTTCTGAGAAAAATGTCATTGAATTTTTGATGGGGATTGCATTCAATTTGTATATCACTTTGGGTAGGATGGATATTTTCACAATGTTAATTCTTCCAATCCAAGAGCATGGGATATCTTTCCATCTTCTTGTGTCCTCTTTAATTTCTCTCAACTGTGGTTTGTAATTCTCTTCATAAATATTTTTCACATTCTTGGTTAACTTTATTCCTAAGTATTTTACTTTTGTTGTGGCTATTGTAAACGGGCAAGCTTTCTTGATTTCTCTTTCTTAATGTTTACTGTTGTAGAATAGAAATGCTAATGATTTTTGTGTGTTGATTTTGTATCCTGCTAGTTTGCCGAAATCATTTATCAACTCCAAGACTTTTTTTTTTTTTTTTTACCAGTAAGGGGATTGCAACCCTCAGCATGGTGTTGTCTGCACCACGCTCAGACAGCGAGTACACCAGCCATCCATATATAGGATCCAAACCCGCGGCTTTTGCGCTACCAGCGCCACACTGTCCTGAGTGATCCATGGAGCTGGACCTCCAAGATTTTTTTTTTTTTTTTTTTTAGAGACTTTAAGCTGTTCGATATATAGGATCATGTCATCTGTAAAGAGGGACAGTTTTATGTCATAATTTCCAATTTGGATGCCTTTTATTTCCTTCTCTTCACTGATTGCTCTGGCTAGTACTTCCAATACTATGTTGGATAGGTGTGGTGAAATGGGTATCCCTGTCTAGTTCCTGTTCTTAAAGGAAAAGCTTACAGCATTTCCCCCTTCAAGATGATATTAACAGTGAGTTTATCATATACGGCTTTAATTATGTTGAGATACTTTCCATTTATACCTAACTTATAGAGAGTCTTTATCATGGATGAGTGTTGAATTTTATTAAATGCTTTTTGAGCACCTATAGAGATGATCCTATAGTCCTTCTGCTTGATTTTATTGATATGGCATATAACATTTATTGATTTGTGTATGTTGAATCAATCTTGCATCCCTGGGATGAATCCCACTTGATCATGGTGTATAATTTTGCATATGTGTTGCTTTAATCTGTTAGCTACTATTTTATTTAGGATTTTTGTATCTATATTCATCAAGGATATTAGTCATCCTCACTGGGTTGAGATGGTATCTCAGTGTGGTTTTGATTTGCATTTCCCAAATGCTAAATGATGTTGAGCATTTTTTTCATGTGTCTGTTGACCATTCATATATCTTTCTTTGAGAAACTCCTATTTAGCTCCTTTACCCATTTTTTAATTGGGTTACATGTTTTATTGTTGCAAAGTTGTTACAGTTACTTGTATATTGTGGATATTAATCCTTTGTCAGATGCATATTTTGCAAATATTTTCTCCCACTCTGTTGGTTGTCTTTTAACTCTGTTAATTGTTTTTTTTGCTGTGCAGAAGCTTTTTAGTTTGATATAATCCCATTTGTTTATTTTTCCTATGGTTGCCTGTGCTTTTGGGATCGTATTCATGAAGTCTGTGTCCCGTCCTACTTCCTGAAGTGTTTCTCCTATGTTTTCTTTATGAAGTTTTATTGTTTCAGGGTGTATATTTAATTTTTTAATCCATTTTGAGTTGATTTTAGTACATGATGAGAGGTATGTGTCTAGTTTCATTCTCCTGCATATAGATATCCAGCTATACCAGCACCATTTCCTGAAGAGGCAGTCTCTTCCCCAGTGTACAGGCTTGGTGCCTTTGTCAAAGATCAGATGGCTGTAGGCGACAAGATCCTATATGTTGTCTTTGATTAACTTTTAAATGACTGCAACCATCAAGAAATAAAGAGAGTTAACAAATTGTTTCCACTGAGCACTTGTAGAACAACCAGCATTGGAGCACTTAAATTTACTGACATATGCATAGGATTCTTAGATGAAGAGACATAACCAAGGACTTAAAATAAAAGACAAAGAAGTAACATAGATTCACTATTTTGCTCTTTTTGTTTCTGGTATTCATTTCCCAGATAGGATCAACAATGCCATTTATTGATAGATATCATGGGATAGGACGACATGATATTCAGCTATGATGCTAGCAAACTTCATAACCCATTAAATGGAAAGAAAAGATCTCAAATAACACAAAAAATTTGGATATATTTTAAGAGATGGTTACAAGTGCACAAAGAGGAAAGTGTGAAGGTATTAATCAAGGTGTATTTTTTGAAGAGAACATTTTTAGCACATGTGTGCGGATCTGCTTGGTCTTTACACCATACACAAGTGGATTGAGAAATGGAGGGACCAGCAAGTACATTGTGGAGAACAGGATGTGGATATAAGGGGGGATATGAGAACCAAATCTATGTGTGAAGAAGGAGAAGAAGGCAAGGAGGTAGAACTGAAGGAAGACACAGATGTGAGCGATGCAGGTATTGAAGGCCTTAAATCTCGCCTCCTTCTGTGGCAAACGAAAAACTGTGATAAATATCTGGATATAGGACAATGTGATGAAAATGAGGTCAAACCCTCCAATAGTGAAGGCCACAAACAAACCAAAGATTTTGTTGACCTGGACGTCTCCTGCAGCCAGTTTCACAATGGCCATGTGTTCACAGTAGCAGTGGGAGATGACTGTTGTGTGATAAAATTGAAACCGACACTTTATCAGGAGGATGCATGGGGCTGCAAGAGTGGCAGCCCTGAGTACTGAAAAAGAACCAATTTGGGTGACCAGCTGGTGGGTGAAGATGATGGTGTGTCTTAAAGGATAACAGATGGCCACATAACGGTCCAGTGCCATGGCCAGCAGAATGCCTGACTCTGTACACTGGAATGTGTGGATGAGCCACATTTGAAGCAAACAGGAATCAAAATAGATTTCTGGCATATGAAACCAGAAGACACCAAGCATCTTGGGGATAATGCTGCTTGCAAGAGCAATGTCTGTGGCTGCTAGCATGCCTAAGAATATGTGCATGGGCTCATGGAGGCTGGGCTCTGATTTGATGATGATCAGAAGCAAGGAATTTCCAACCATTGCTAGGAGATACATGGCACAGAATGGAATCCCAATCCACCTCTGCACAGCCTCCAGGCCTGGGATCCCTATGAGTGTCATCACAGCAGGCATGAAGACTGTGACATTGGAAAATGTCATAGTGTCCTTGGACTTCCTGCTGCAAAACAAATTTCCTCAGTCAGTGCTACTGATGCTGTTCTACTTCCTCCTTTGAACCAACGTCATCATATTTAGTCTCTCTGATTTTGTTAGATCTCTAACATCAAATCATCCTCTCAGTCATATCATTGAAGAGAAAAGACAGACACATAGAGAAACCTCACCGGTTTTAATAATGGCATCCAGAAGCACTGTACCATAACTGAGCGTTACCTTCGTGTGGCTCACAGCATTAGAACCAACAATATCAACTGGATAAAGAGTTAACTACTGTCCTCTCAGTAAAGTTTTTGCCAAACCTGTGGGGGGAAAAATAAAAAGTCTTTATTTTTTTTGCGAATTGCATTCTAAACACAGTTACATGAATCTCTCTATATCTCATATTTCAGCTACTCTTCTATTACTTTATTATTCCCAATTATTTCAAATCAGGAACATGTGATCAGACCAACAAATTCTCATACTNTGAACCAACGTCATCATATTTAGTCTCTCTGATTTTGTTAGATCTCTAACATCAAATCATCCTCTCAGTCATATCATTGAAGAGAAAAGACAGACACATAGAGAAACCTCACCGGTTTTAATAATGGCATCCAGAAGCACTGTACCATAACTGAGCGTTACCTTCGTGTGGCTCACAGCATTAGAACCAACAATATCAACTGGATAAAGAGTTAACTACTGTCCTCTCAGTAAAGTTTTTGCCAAACCTGTGGGGGGAAAAATAAAAAGTCTTTATTTTTTTTGCGAATTGCATTCTAAACACAGTTACATGAATCTCTCTATATCTCATATTTCAGCTACTCTTCTATTACTTTATTATTCCCAATTATTTCAAATCAGGAACATGTGATCAGAACAACAAATTCTCATACTCTGACGCGTGTATTAGTGTAATACTTCCTACGAAAGAGAATAGAGATAGAAAAAACTGATACCTGGGAGCGTATATATTTGTGTATCTGTATCTACTCATGTCTTCTATATCTATGTAAGACTGGATGCCCTCCCTAAAGAATATGCAGGAAGTACTGTAGAAAAGACAATTCAAATCCATGTAATTTTGAGGATCTGGGACAAAGCACCTTGCCATGTTTTAAATTTCTATTGTGCAACTGTATTTTCTGTTTCTATATTTCCAACGGCTGAAATACTTAAAATGTTTGTGTGCTTAAAATACTTGATTCTGAAATATACTTTACAGAATACATAAAGAGGAAGA
>NW_007735373.1:33851-35328 GCF_000696425.1 Galeopterus variegatus | reverse complement strand
GTTTGTGTGCTTAAAATACTTGATTCTGAAATATACTTTACAGAATACATAAAGAGGAAGACTTGCTAGGAGATAAGAAAATGGTCATCAGCATTTCATTGTGTAAGAGGATTCATTCTGATGAACTACAGATATAGTAAAATGGAAAACCGGGTAGCTTAGCCAGAACAGAAGACAGTTTCCTAATCTTTAACCGTTCTGAGTTATCAAAGCATGAGAGTGGTAAATATAGGCTGCTTAGGCCTTTACGAAAAATAGGTAATCTGGAATGTTTTGTTATTTTGTAAGTTCAGGCCTAAGGATTTTGAAGAAAATCAAGGTGTGAAAAGACAAATTTCTTATTAAGAGTGAAATATAAAAGTAGACAGGCAAGACAAAGAAAAAATTTGGAAATGCCGGAAATGATTCAGAAGAGGCCTATAGAATAACTGAAGAAACTTTACTCCATTCTTAGTTTCACCAATGACTGAATTTTCTGAGAACATGGGATCTTATGGTTTATATACAAGTTCTCAGATAAAAATCATCACTTTTTAAAAATTACATATTTCAAAGCAAGAAATATTCAGGCTATATAGTAGAAAAATGTTTTTGATTCTATAATATGATAGTTACATTATTTTGTTCTTTCCCAGATTATTCAATAAAGCTGCTTATTTCAGCAAGCTCATGAATCAGCTAAGCACATACTGAAGGTCACAAAATATGCCAGTCATTTAGAAAGCAGCTGTGGTTAATGCTTTTAAACCTCAAGGGAAATGACCAAGCCAGCAGTGTTCATTGAGTGGCAGGAAGCCTGTGTCAAATAAACATATTTTGGGTGCAAACTAGTCAGTCCACTAGTCCTGTAATTTTTCACAAGTTTGCTCCCTAATGCTTAATTCTATAAAACTCTCATCCATGGGTCACAGAATCTTTCTCATAGAGCCAGAGATTTTTTCTTGTTTTTCTCCTCCAAAGTTAATCAGAAGAGGAATCCTTTCAGAGCAATCTCAGTGTATGACACATTCGAGAGTAAAGGATTACCATGTTTCAGTAAAGCTGACATGTGAAGATTACCTGACAGTTGCATGTAGCAGGATGGCAGGGGGCTAACATATCAGTACATGGTTAATTGGATGGAGTGATTATTATCAGAAAAGCTGGTAATGACAAAATATGTGGTAAACACGGAAATAGTGGGAGTTACTCAACAATTGTTTTTGGGAGCTGGATTTGCTCTTACCAGATACCTGAAGAGTATTGTCAGTTCTCCAAACCACTTTGTCTCATCACCCGTTAACTCTTCTCCAGGGATTCCAGTTTCGATCCTCCAAGTTCTGTTTTCTGTGTGCCTCTGCTTTCCATATGGATTCTCTCTAACAGCACCCAGTTAATGTGATCAACTCTGATGCATTTGGTGCCAAGGACATCTGTCAGAGTGATGCTGTGGACCTCTCTGGGGTAGCTCTTCACACTTCTCTTTTGTCTCTGCCAT
>NW_007735373.1:31543-33033 GCF_000696425.1 Galeopterus variegatus | reverse complement strand
TCACACTTCTCTTTTGTCTCTGCCATGCACATGCTCTTCTTCTGCAGTCTGTCTGAGACAACAGATTTGTGTGCACTTCCCCCATCAAAACTCATAGCAAGGTCTGTAGCATTCGGGGACATGATATAATTTTATTGAGTTCTAATTGGTGAAGAAAGCCTCTAGCCACCAATTTTAATGTTCCCTATAGAATATGTGGAGAAGGAGTTGTAGTTATGAACATAGAACAGGGATTTCCTAGTCAGTAGCCAAAGCCAGGAGGGACAGAGAAGGTATTAAGTCAGCCCTCCTGAGTTTATCCATACCTAATATCCTTGTAATTATTTCTACACCTGTAGAAATCCTCCCACATTCTTGTTTTGCTTTCCCTAGAGGATGAGTGCAGAGAAGCTGATAGGCATAAAGTTTATTTTTCTAAGCTGGATTCCTTTCTTACTGTACATATTTGCAAAAATTTAAAGCCCACTTAAATTCAGACATGTTTCTCTGCTATTTCCAACATATTTGGATAAATATACTTCTGACTTTCTGTTTCACTGAGGCCTTTCTAAAAAAAAAATCTATATCCCTAATTTCCTTTCATGAAATATTTGCTCACACAGTCTTCTGCAGTCTCATGTTTTCCACTGTTATTTCATTGCACTTGTTTTTGTAAATTCTGAAATATTCTTAGAGACCAATAATAATGGACATTTCTATGAACTACCATGTGGATCTTTGTCCAAGTTGTTGCACATTTGACTAAACATTTCTTCATAGATCAATATCTATTTGTCCATCATCTTTTTTTCCTTCTTTTTTTCCTTCCTTCCTTCTTTGTTTCTTTCCTTTCTCCAACTCTATATTCATGTATGTATTTTTGATAAGACTACTGAAGCTAAAGGGTGATCAATTCCAATTTATTTCCCCAAATTAACAGATATGTATTCATTATAAATTATAAAACAACCCAACTCTCTATGTATTCAACTGAGTAAAAATCTATTAGACCTGTTTTATGCCCATCTCTTATTTATGAAAATTAAGAGAATTGTATATTTTAAATATTGCATGAAAGATGAAGAACTTATTATTGCATGACATCATTGTCTTTTTTTTTTAATTTTTATTTTGTCAATATACAATGTATATGATTTTTATGACCCATCANCTTTTATCACCTCTAAGAGTTTTTTAGAAGATGATTTGGGCTGTTCGATATATAGGATCATATCATCTGCGAACAAGGAGAGTTTGACTTCATCCTTTCCAATCTGGATGCCCTTTATTTCCTTCTCTTCTCTGATTGCTCTGGCTAATACTTCCAAAACTATGTTGAATAGGAGTGGTGAGAGTGGGCATCCTTGTCTGGTTCCTGTTCTTAAAGGAAAAGCTTTCAGTTTTTCCCCATTCAGGATGATATTGGCGGTGGGTTTATTGTATATGCCTATGATTATGCTGAGATATTTTCCGTCTATACCTAATTTATAAAGAGTCTTTGTCATGAATGA
>NW_007735373.1:13446-26491 GCF_000696425.1 Galeopterus variegatus | reverse complement strand
TTTTTTGATTTCCTGTTTGATTTCTTCTTGGACCCATATGTCGTTAAGTAGAATGCTGTTTCAGTTCCATGTGTTTGTGTAGTTTCCAGAGTTTCGTTTGTTATTGATTTCTAGTTTTAATCCATTGTGGTCTGAGAATATCCATGGGATAATTCCAATTTTTTTGAATTTGTTGAGACTTGATTTTTGTCCTAATACGATAACTTCGTATAATGTTCCTGGAGAATGATCTATGTGCTGATGAGAAGAATGAATATTCTGAGGTTGTTGGATGGAAGGTTCTGTAGACACCTGCCACATCCAGTTGGTCTAGTATGTTGTTTAGATCTTGTGTTTCTCTGCTGATTCTCTGCCTAGATTATCTGTCCAATATTGACAGTGGGGTGTTCAGGTCCCCTGCTATTATGGCATTAGTGTCTATTTACTTCTTTAGGTCTAATAGAGTTTCCTTTATAATTCTGGCTGCTCCAACATTGGGTGTGTATATATTTATGATTGTTATGTCTTCTTGATGGATCAATCCTTTTATCACTATGTAATGGCCCTCATTGTCTCTTTTTATGGTTTTTAGTTTAGCGTCTATTTTGTCAGATATAAGAATAGCTACTCTAGCTCATTTTTCATTTCTGTTTGCATGGTAAGTCCTTTTCTATCCTTTCACTCTTAGTCTAGCTGAGTTTTCTTGTATCTCATTCAGCTTCCTTAGAATTATCACTCGAAATTCCTTGTCAGACATTTCAAGGGCTTCTTGTTCTATAGGATCTAGAGCATGAGAATTATTACCCTTTGGTGGTGTACTTTCTTGATTTTTCATATTTCTGGTATCTTTCCTTTGATTTTAGTCATTGTGGCAGGGGATTCTACAGTCCACTGGTTCACCACTATTGTCTTTCTACGATCCTGCTGGGGCTGCCAATTTGGCATGGCTGCCTTAGTGTCTGCTTACTTGCCCAATTGTGCCTCAGGTGTGTTGTCACCTCATGTCTTGGACCGCTCCAGGGAAGCACCTCTCTTTTTGGCATGCACTAGGTCCAGCTGGGGAAGGAGTCCAGCAGTGGCAAGGCCTACCTGCTCCGTCACGTGCTGGCACCGTGGGGCACGTGGTCTCCACGGACCTCAGGCCTCTCTGACGTGGTGCCTCTCTGGTCAGTGCACACTCAGCCAGGCTGCGGATGGCGTCCAGTGGCGGCAAGGACTACTTGCTTGTTCATGTGCTGCACCATGGGACGTGCAGGCTCTGTGGATCTCGAGCCTCTCCGGTGGGGCACCTCTCTGGTTGGCATGCCCTCAGCCAGGCTGGGGATGGAGTCCAGCAGCAGCAAGGCCTACCTGCTTGGTTGCACGCTGGAACCATGGGGCACATGGTCTCTGCGGATCTTGGGCCTTTCCAGCGGGGTGCCTCTCTGGTCAGTACATACTCGGCCAGGCTGGGGATGGAGTCCTGACAGTATGTAGTTGAATTATGTTTTCTTATACATTCTTCCAATCAATTCCTTTTATTGAAGAGTTTACATTTAAGTACTCACTGATAATAAAAGGCTTAATTCTGCCATTTTGCTGTTTGTTTTATATATGTCTTCTATCTTTTTTGTTCTTTATTTTTCCCATTACTGGTTCTTTCTGTGTTTAATTGATTTTTTAGGGCATCCTTTAGTTCCTTTCTCATTTCCATCTTAATGAACTTAGTAATTATCTTTGGATTATAATTAACAAATAAACTTATAGTAATATACTTTGAGTAATGCCAAAATATTTTCAGTAGCATACAAACCCTACTTTTATATAGCTACTTCCCTATTACATTATGTTTTTGTCACAAATTACATGTTTATATATTTTGTACCCAGTGCTATTGGTTTATATTTATTGTTTTATTTATTGTATTTAAAATCATATAAGGACAATAAAGTAGTTATAAACCCAAAGTGCAATAATACTAGCTTTTACATTTACCTATTTAGTTACCTTTCTGCCCTTTTCTTTTTTTGTCCTATTGTTCTGGAATTCCCATTTAGGGCATGTATGCAAATTTGATGGCATCCAACAGGCGTCTCAGGCTCTTCACAGTTTTTCTTCATTCTTTCTTTCTGCTCCTCTGATTGTGTTACTTCAACTAACTTATTCCCAAATTTACTGTTTTTCTCTTCTCCCTGCTCAAATCAGCTGAATCTCTCTAGTAAACTTTTAATTTTACTTACAGTACTTTTCATTTTCAAACCTTCCACTTAGTACCTTTTTAGGATGTCTGTCTCTTTATTGATACTCCCTATTTTATAAAAATTTATTCTATTTTCATCATTTCAATATTTGTCCAATATTTCTTTAGCTTTTTAAGCATATTTAAGACAGTTTATTTAAAATCTTTGTCTTGTAAGAATAATATCTGTGCTTCCTCAGAGACGATTTCTGTAAATTTTTCTCCCCTCCCCTTGAATGCTATATATGTTCTTACTTCTTTGTATTTCTCTTAGTTTGGGCTCAAAACTCTACACTTTGAACACTATATGATTATTACTCTTGAAATAGGATTCCTCTCTCTTTACAAAGATTTCGTTGTGGCTTGCTGTGAGTTGTAGGTATTCGTTTAATGGGTTTTATAAAATGTAGCTAAAGACTTTATTCTTTGTCAGATGTGGTATCTGAAGTCTCTGTTACTTTACTTGTGGTTGGATAGTAGTTTAATAAAGATTTCCTTAAAAGCCATGTGTCAATGAACTTTTTCTTGATTCAGCACACTCACTTGTAATGTTGGACTGTTTTCCAGAGTTCTAGCAAAGTTGGTTTTGAGAATTTTTGTTTGCTTTATCTGTGTTTTCATGGAGGGGCATATCCTAGGAATACCTTAATCTTCCATAATTAAATTATGGCCTCTCCATTATAAGGACACTAGTTATTGCATTTAGGGCCCAACAGTAATCCAGGTAAATCTCCTATCTTGATATCCTTAACTTAATTACAACTGCAAGTCATTTCCATGTAAGGTAATATTTATAGGTTCCGGTATCAGGACCTGACATTTTTGAGGACCATTATCCAGTCCCCGCAAATCTGTTTCTCAGTTACACTACTACATGTCCATTGTACAATTTGTCTGGTGAAATGGAAGGTTCTCTCTATACAGTCATTCAAAGACATAGGCTGATAAAGTCTTCACTTTCTAGAGATGCACCTGCTGAAATATGAAATCTCCTCAATCATCATAGCAGGAGAGAGACAACTGGAGGGTAATGTGTATGCTTCCATCCATTTAGAAATGACACATATTGATTCTTCCTACCTCATCTACAACTAGTACATGTTTTAGCCTAGCTGCAATGGGACAGGCACATGTAGGGAAGCAGGTGAAATAATTGAGCATGACTATTTTTGTGACCTATGCTATATGTTTATAAATAATATAATATTATTATTAATATTAATAACCTTATGGAACACTTTATATGTGCTATAAAGTGTTCTCTGCATTGTATATATGTGATCTGATAATCTTCTTGACAATGTCATAAGGATGAAACAATATTATCTCCTTCGTTACAGATAAGAAGCTGAAATTTGATGTTAAATTACTTACCCAATTGGAGGCAGAGCCACATTAACACACAAAACAAACTTGTGATCATTACACAGGCCTGCTATGAGAAAGGTGTGAAAAGTCTGCTAGTGAGTGAGGGATCAGAGTAGACTACATTAAAAAAAATGGATTTATTCCATTTATGGGAAATAAAATGTCCCCAGGCCACAAATGTGGTGATAAGTTAAGTGGGCATCTTCATTTTGCTGAGAAGACTGTTGAAGCATCTTTGAGAAAGAGCAAAAATAAAAATTTAATTTAATTTAATGTAAAAATAAAATACCTTAAAATATCAAGTGATGGAAAAAATGTGAAGAAATTGGAATGTATTGCTCTTGGCAATGAAAAATGATACAACCATTTCCAGAAACATCTTCTATTATTATTCTCTTCTATTCGTAGAATAGTTTCTATTCTATTAAGCATAATTATTATGTGACCAAGAAATACCACATTTAGGTGTTTAGCCAAATAAAGTAAAAATCTATGTTCACACAAAAACATTAACCAATGTTTAGATCAGCTTTATTCATAATCAACAGTCACTGGCAACAATGCAAATGGCCATCAACTGGGGAGTGAAAAAAAAGTGTAACGTTCACATTACTAAGTACTACACCACAATAAAAATAAAATTCAACTACAGACAGAGATAAGAGAAATGATGGGCCTCAACTGAATTACGTTAAGTGAAAGTTGCCTGAACCAAAGACAACATCTTCTAGGATTCTAGTTAAGAACACTCTTGCCGTGGCAAAATTATATGAACAAAAATAGTATAGTGGTTGCCAGGAACAGTAGATGAAAGATGGGGTTGACTACAAAGAAGCTTGGGGAATTAGCTTAGGTGATGATGTTAATGTTTACATGGCTATATATTTAACAAAATTCTTAGAAAGAAACACTAAAAAGTGTGCATATCATTGTTTGTAACATATACTAATTAAAATGAAAAAGAAATGTGAATAACAAGTAATTCAAAAACATATGTGCACACTCAAAATATCCTATTTGGTCCCCACAGGTAATTTAATTGTTTCTTCCCTAGGAAAGTGGGAAGAGGATGTTCTCATGGCGGGGAGGGGGTCTCCAGAGAGATCCCTGTCTCTATAATTATCCCCTCTACCCTTGCATGAGCTTCTGAAAGCCATCATGACTCTAGGTGACTGCATTTTAGAGGGACCAGAATTCAATCTCAGCCGCTGTGATCATCATTTGTTGCATAGGAATGTTAATGGTTTTTCATACACACAAGCCTTCTCCTGGTTTTAGGATTTGCTATGGTCCTGCAGCCATGGCCAAGATAACATCTCAACATAAAAATTATATTGAGGGACTTTAAAATGATAACCCCTTAGTGAGTGGTTTTTAGACAATCCCTTATTCACTATTTACAAACACAATTCTTTGAATTATGTGGAAGAGCTAATTTGACTATGTTTATTTTACAATTAAGGAGAAGACAAGTGACTCCTCCAAGGGATGGAAAGAATGGATGGTAGATTCAGGACTTGAGCCCATGTTAACACCCTTTCCTCTATTCCTTCCTGCCTTAGAGACCTCCGGACCACTGACCACTACCTGAGCGAGAGTTTCTCTGACAGAATATATGCATTAATCCATGGCTGAATTTCTGGTTTCATACTCACTATTAAAGACTGACTGTCACTTGTTTACAAGGAGCAAGGTAAGCTACCATACTCAATATACGCTTTTAGTGAAAAGTAAAATTTATGCAAAAGCAGTGGGGCAACAGTAACTCATGATTTATTGAGCACAGAAATAGATGTTGTCAACATTTTTCTTTAAAAATGAGCTGGAGCAGGAGTATGAATTTCAAAATTTCCGTCAGTAGAGAGATGATACTTAGGAAACATCATCAAGCCGCTCCCTTAAAAATGATTACTCAAAAACAGTAATACAAGTGATGCTCTGATTGATTAGGTGGTTATTTCACTTTGTTCACTATATGTGAGTTTCTCACTTAGGTAAAGAAAAAAAACACAAAATGGAAAGAAGAGAATTAGCAAGATCCAAACTTCACTTTAACTTTTTTTTCATAATTTTATCTTTATTGTTCCTGGCACATCTATACACATTGACAGTGATGTAGCAAAAAACAAAGGCTGCTGATTAGGTTCAAACTGGGCTTGAATCTTGAATCCTGCTCATACTAGTTACATACCTATGGAGCATCACAAAATTTCACCAATTTTCATTTGCCTTAATGAGAAAATAAAAATAATACTACTACCTACCTTACACCTAAATGTCCATTGATGGATGACTGGATAAGGAAATTGTGGTATATATACACAGTGGAATACTTCTCAGCCATACAAAAGAATGAAATTCTACCATTTGCAGCAACATGGATGAGCCTGGAGAAAATTATTCTAAGTGAAACAACCCAGGTACAGAAAGAGGAATACCACATATTCTCACTCATAACTGTGAACTGAATCCATAAATAAATGAACAGTAAAGAGAGACAGAGAGAAAGAAAGAATAATCACAGTAATATGTTGAACTTTTAGAGAACTAGAGGTGGAAAAGGTGAGGGTGGAGGGGTTAATGAGGAATTGGTCAATGGACACAAAGAATGATTGCATAGTGTAATGATGAATAAGCTAACTATCCTGATCTAACCACCACACGTTGTACACAATTATTGAAAATCAATGTTGTACCCCACATGTATGTACAATAAATTATAAAATAAATAAATAAATAAATAATATAATAAAATAAGTATTAAATAAACAAGTGCACATCTAACATGCACACAGACTCACACACACACACCCATTTACATATAAAGTTAGTATTATTGGCTGTAGAACATAGTAGATGCTAAAAGTGGTCATGCGGGTTAAGGCTGTGAAACATAATGCCTTCAAAAAATTGGCTTATAAAGTGAAGTGGCCAAAGGTTAATGAGGAAGTTGGTAGGGAATAGTAGTTAACATTGGATGTGTACACTTCCCAAAACTTTACATTCAAATAAAAATAATTAAAAGATTGTTCCTATGCAAGAACAGACTCAAATGAAATATGCTACAACACGGACTTTGCCACAAAACAGATCTGCAGACTTAAGTCAACCACAAACTACAAGCTTTCAACCCTCGACGTCTGTGATTCAAGTATGGAATGACACAACTGAGAGAATGAGTGTTAGAAAAGGAGACTCTTTCAATGCAAGCTAAAATATGGATTGCAAGGAAGAAATTAAACAACAAATGGCTACCTGGAAGAGGTAGAGTGGCCAAGCACTTGGGTGCAGCAATTACAGAAAACAAATACAGGATAGCACAGAAAATTCCAGTGATGCTATGAGAATAAAAGCAAACTGAAGAAGGAGGCTACAAGACCAAAAAATCACCCACACTTGAAGCCTTGCATGTTACCATCTACTTTTCCTAAACCAACATAGAGTTCATTATCCCATCCTAACCATAACATTATAGCTAGCACACAAAAGGTTGGCTAACCACCCAGCATTTAAGCACTGATTTTTATGCATTATCATGTTTAATTTCACAATAATACCTTGAGTTAGATATTATCACTATCCTCATTTTGCAGATAGAGAAAATAAGGTTCTGGGGAGTTAGGCCAGAACAAGTGATTTATAGAGAGTAAATGGTAGGGCCAATAGGCACTCTTCACAGAGCCCAAGCTCTGTATCTGATACTGCCTTCCCCTTGGAATTGCCTTTGCTGGTTATACGTGCCTCTATTGCCCCATTGTCCTAGGGCATCAATCTGTCAGGTACTTCACTGTGAAACCCAAGCAGTAAATAAAGACCAGTGGAAACAATGAGTTAAAACAATTTGATGTATATACAATGGTACTTGAGAACCGTTCTGCCTGTGACCATACCTTGGGTTGCTATTAACACTGTATAAAACTAAAACAAAACAAAAAAAACCACTTTTGTAAACCTGATAAATTACTCCACCTCTTCTGCCTCACAATGTAAATGAAAGTAACTACTGATCAAATCAAACTCATAATATGGTTGAAAGAAACCAATGAATCAATAAACATACAATGAATCAATAAACATACAATTAATCAATATAAATAAATGTAAAGTATCTAGAGTAATCCTGCCAGGCGAACCACATAGTAATGATATCTAACTCAATGTGTGTATCCTCCCAGGAGAAATATATATATGCATCTACACACACACACACACACACCCATTGAGTTAGATATTATATATATATCACATGTATGTATATACACCAATATATAATTCCAGATATGTCATGTTGAATAATGCATAAAATTTTCCAAATATTAGTTTACAATTGTACGAAATTTGGAAACTGAGGAGATAACCCATGAAGATCTTTCCATTTCAACAGTTTCTAAGTCTATGTATAACTAATGTACTAAATTTTCTGGATAAGCTCGTGTGTAGATACAGAATATCTTGAAGCATGTATTATTGCTACAATAAAATAACACACATGGTATATGAACATTTCAATTTCAGCGCAATATCTATTCCACAGCATCTAATAACATTCTTGTCCTTTACTTCTCTTTGCTAAAGGGCATTTTCTGCTTCCCAAATAACATCGATGGAGAACAGGACAGAAGTGACACAGTTCATCCTCCTAGGACTAACCAATGCTCCAGAACTACAAGTTCCCCTCTTCATCACTTTCACTGTCATCTACCTCATTGATGTGCTTGGAAATCTGGGTGTGATCATTTTGATTCTCTGGGACTGTCGTCTCCACACTCCCATGTACTTTTTTCTTGGTAATTTGTCTCTGGTGGACATCTGTTACTCTTCAGCTGTCACTCCCATGGTCATGACTGGGCTTAAAGGAAACAAGGTCATTTTCTACAATGATTGTGCTGCTCAGGCATTCTTTTTTGGAGCCTTCGCCAGTGTGGAAAATTTACTCTTAGCCTCAATGGCTTATGACCGCTATGCAGCAGTGTGCAAGCCCCTGCATTACAGCACCATCATGACTACTAATGTGTGTGCATGTCTGACCACAGGCTGCTATGTCGGTGGCTTCTTGAATGCCCTCATCCACATGGGGGAAACATTCAGTCTCTCTTTCTGTATGTCCAATGTGATCCATCACTTTTTCTGTGATGTCCCAGCACTCATGGCTCTGTCTTGCTCTGACAGACGTGTTAATGAGCTGATTCTTGTTTATGTAGTCAGCATCAATATCTTTTTTGCCCTCCTAGTTATCTTGATATCTTACCTATTTATATTTACCACCATCCTAAAGATGCACTCAGCTGCAGGATACAAGAAGGCTCTGTCCACCTGTGCCTCCCACCTCACTGCAGTCCTCATTTTCTATGGAACTGTTATCTTTATGTACGTACAACCCAGCTCCAATCACTACATGGACACAGACAAAATTGCAGCTGTGTTCTATAGTATGGTCATCCCCATGCTAAATCCTGTGGTTTACAGCCTGAGGAACAAGGATGTCAACAGTGCATTCAAGAGGGTTGTTTTGGCAGCAAAACTATCGTCAGGATTCTGATTTTAACCTCATAGGATGCACAGTAACCTAGTTTCATTTCTCTCAGATCTTCTCCATGTCCTGAATCACATACTAAGACCCACATGAAAGTTAAGTTTATAAAGTGATAACCTTACCTCTTCAAAAGTCTGTTGTCCAGAAAGAAGGAGCAATATGTTCAGAAACAGAATACCTGAATGAGGAAGCTAAGAGAAATCATAAGATATCTTGGGTCCTACATGGCAAAAACCTTATTAAGCATGTTTGATTAATATATTCATTCTACATGCATTTCCTTTACCACATACCAGTAGAAACATACATGAAAAACAGGAGCATAAATAGAACCATGAACATATTCCTACACATATCCCTTGTGGGCACATACATAAGGAGTGGGAAATTTGCCACATTTAAATGGAATGTGGCTAATTTTTGATAAACAATAATTTAGGTAATTAACTGAGGTATTAGAATATAATTTCTGTCTAATAGTGTTAATTTCTTTAGTTAAACAATTGTTCCTAGAGTTCTAATGAATTTATTTGCCTTTTTGTTGGCACATTTTATGTAGTAATACATAAATACACCATCATAAATGAATAATATTTCTGTCCTGACTGAGTCATTCTATATAAACAACGTTCTCATATTACAATTTTCAAAAGGATGAAATAGCCAAAATACAAGAAAATGGAGGAAAAATAAGAGCATTTTTCAATATGTTCATATATGACTATCAACTTCTACACTATTTTATTTTATTTTATTTTATTACTGATGAAAATAAAGATACATCATACCAAAACCTCTGGCATACTGCAAAAGCAGTGCTAAGAGGCAAATTTATTGCAGTAAATGCTTATGTCAAAAAAATGGAAAGACTTCAAACAAACTACCTAACACTATGCCTCAAAGAACTTGAAAAACAACAACAATCCAAACTAAAGGCAGTAGACGGAAAGAAATAATTAAGATCAGAGCAAAACTAAATGAAATAGAGACCAAAAAAACAATAGAAAAGATCAACAAAGCTAAAAGTTGTTTTTTCGAGAAGATAAAATAGACACACCATTAGCTAGATTAACAAAACAAGAGAGATGACCCAAATAACAAAAATTAGAAATGAAAAGGGAGACATTACAACTGACACCACAGAAATACAAAGAATCATTAGAGACTATTATAAACAACTGTATGACAATAAATTTGAAAATCTGGAAGATATGGATAAGTTTCTAGACACATATAAACTACCAAGACTGAACCAAGAAGAGATAGAAAACGTGAACAGACCAATAACAAGCAAGGAGATTGAAGCAGTAATTAGCAATCTTCCAATGAAAAAAGTCCAACTGCAGATGGCTTCACAGCTGAATTCTATCAAACTTTTAAAGCAACTGAACCCAAATAACAAAAATTAGAAATGAAAAGGGAGACATTACAACTGACACCACAGAAATACAAAGAATCATTAGAGACTATTATAAACAACTGTATGACAATAAATTTGAAAATCTGGAAGATATGGATAAGTTTCTAGACACATATAAACTACCAAGACTGAACCAAGAAGAGATAGAAAACGTGAACAGACCAATAACAAGCAAGGAGATTGAAGCAGTAATTAGCAATCTTCCAATGAAAAAAGTCCAACTGCAGATGGCTTCACAGCTGAATTCTATCAAACTTTTAAAGCAAAATTAATTCCAATCCTCATGAAACTGTTCCAGACAATTGAAACAGACGCTATTCTCCCAAACTCATGCTATGAGGCCAACATAACTCTGATACCAAAACCAGATAAAGACACAACAAAAAAAGAAAATTATAGGTCAATATCCTTGATGAACCTAGATGCTAAAATCCTCAACAAAATATTAGCAATCAGAATACAGCAACATATTTTAAAAAATTATACGCTATGATCAGGTGGGATTCATCCCACGGTTGCAAGGATGGTTTAACATACAAAAGTGAGTAAATGTGATACATCCCATCAACAAGCTCAAGGACGAAGACCATATGATAATCTCAATAGATGTGGAAAAACCGTTTGACAAAATTCAACATCCCTTCATGATAAAGACTCTCAACAAATTAGGTATGGAAGGAAAATATCTTAATACAATAAAAGCCATTTTCACACTATTTAAAAATTCACTGAGATATCAATAGTGTTATACATTTTCTCTCTGCACATGCTTTGAAAATGTTAGCGCTGCCCATTGTCATTGTTACTTCAGTTGAGGTATATTATCTTTTGTCACACTCTTAGTCTTTCACCTCTCTTCATTCTCACTGATTTCCTTGCTATTCCTTCACCACTACAAGCATGCCCCTGGCCTCGGGGACTCTGCACTTGTTGCTCCCTGTGTGCAATGTCCCATCACTCCTTTAGGTCTTTGCTTAAATGTTACTCTGTCATAGAGTCCTTCCTTGACCTCCTTAAAAAAATAGTCACTTTCCACTCACCCAGGAAAACATGCTCTCACCATACATCTGTCTTCACAGTCCTTATCAAACCTCACCTATTGTACATATTAGTTTGTTCATTTGTTTATCTGTCTCTCCCACCTACAGTTTAAAATCTATGAGAGCAGTGGCTTTATCTGTTTTGTTTCCATGGCTCTCAATATCTAAACGAATGTGTTTTATAGTAGATTCTAATAAATATTTGTTAAATAAATAAATAAAATAATTAAGCTCAGAATTCTATTGCATCAATACATTGAATCTTAGAAACATTGATTATAGTGTTTCACCCATAGTATAAACCTTCTTCTAGAGACATTTCTAGAGTATTCAAGAGACATACTAATTTTCTGCTTTGTTTAAATTGTTTTTTGAAATGTAATTGATTATACATATTTGTGGGGTATATAGTTGACTCAGTGTTTGTGTATAATATATGATGATATAATCAGGATTATTAGTATATTCATCATTACAAAACAAAATTTTTCTTTGTGTCCTTACCCAATTACTTCCTATCTCTCCCCCCCGCCCCACCTTCCTACCTCTGGTAGCTATAGGTTTGTTCTCTCCTCTGAAAGTTCAACATTTTATTATGGTCTTACTTTCCTAGCTCTAACTTATGAGTGAGGACATGTGGTATTTCTCTTTCTGTGCCTGGCTTATTTCATTTAATGTAATTTTCCCCAAGTTCATCCATGTTGCTGCAACAGGCAGAATTTCATTCTTTATTGTGGCTGAGTAGTATTCCATTGTGTATACATAGCACATTTTCCTTATCCAGTCGTCCATTGATGAACATTTAAGCCCTATGAGCTTGAGTGTTTCCTCTGTTTTCTTTCAGGAGATTAATAATTTCAGGTCTTATATTTAAGTCTTTAATCCATTTTGATTTGATTTTGTTATACAGTGGCAAGTATGGATCTAGTTTCATTCTTCTATATATGGATATCCANTATCAATAGTGTTATACATTTTCTCTCTGCACATGCTTTGAAAATGTTAGCGCTGCCCATTTTCATTGTTACTTCAGTTGAGGTATATTATCTTTTGTCACACTCCTAGTCTTTCACCCACTTCATTCTCACTGATTTCCTTGCTATTCCTTCACCACTACAAGCATGCCCCTGGCCTCGGGGACTCTGCACTTGTTGCTCCCTGTGTGCAATGTCCCATCACTCCTTTAGGTCTTTGCTTAAATGTTACTCTGTCATAGAGTCCTTCCTTGACCTCCTTAAAAAATAGTCACTTTCCACTCACCCAGGAAACCATGCTCTCACCATATATCTGTCTTCACAGTCCTTATCAAACCTCACCTATTGTACATATTAGTTTGTTCATTTGTTTATCTGTCTCTCCCACCTAATATTTAAAATCTATGAGAGCAGTGGCTTTATCTGTTTTGTTTCCATGGCTCTCAATATCAAAACGAATGTGTTTTATAGTAGATTCTAATAAATATTTGTTAAATAAATAAATAAAATAAT
>NW_007735373.1:8344-8683 GCF_000696425.1 Galeopterus variegatus | reverse complement strand
AGCCAGAGTGATTGACTCAATGGTGTCTTTGGGACTCTGGGCAGAGTCCTGTACCCCTAGGGGAAGTACTGGGGTACTCTGTAGCTTCACTATTGAAGTGGGTGATTCTCAGAGGGGTCACTGGATTTGTGTGGGGGTCCCTGTATTCTTAGGAGGGACACTGGGATGGTCTGTAGCACTATTATTGAAGTGGAGTACTCTGTGTGAGGTATTAGAAGTTGTGAGTGGGATACATTACCCACAAGAGTGATGCTGAACACCTTCTATAGCTTTTCAGCTGGAGTGGCTACTCTGGGTGAGTCTGCTGCAGTCCACAACTGGGAACATCACTGTGACACT
>NW_007735373.1:5938-6362 GCF_000696425.1 Galeopterus variegatus | reverse complement strand
CATTCAGCTTGCACTCCCTACTTTTGGACACAAAGATTTCCTGGAAATTCCATCATCAGGTGGATCATCTCAAACCATCTCATAATTTGTACTTAACAGTGCTGTCTCATTAACTGGCAATCAACATGTCAAATAAATACTATTAGTAAATCATAAAAAGACATTAAATATGAGAGTATTTAAATGTTTAATATCTGATTTTATCTCTAAAATTACTTTCTACATACAAATTACACAATTAACTGAAATGATTCTAAATGTACATATAGAATAAAACATGACAATATCTATAAGTAATAAAGATCACATACATGCAATATGCTAGTATATTACACAATCTAAGCTTTTATTTTTGATCATGAGAGAGCACTGTATTATACAACACCTACTCATAAGAATGTGCACGCATTTCTAAAATGCTATC
>NW_007735373.1:2117-5043 GCF_000696425.1 Galeopterus variegatus | reverse complement strand
GGTTACTTGTTTTCCTACTGTTCAATAATTTTGAGTTCTTAGCATATTCTGGATATTAATCCTTTGTCGGATGCATAGTTTGCAAATATTTTCTCCCACTCTGTAGGTTGTCTTTTCACTCTGTTAATTCTTTTGCTGTGCAGAAGCTTTGTAGATTGGTTATAAGCCCATTTGTTTTCTTTTTTTCTTTCTTGCCTGTGCTTTTGTTGTCTTATTCATGAAGTCTTTGCCCTGATGTGTTTCTCTATGTTTTCTTTTAGGAGTTTATATTTTAATATATTTTATGATTTTAAAAGAACTTCTAAAAAAATTTATTGAAACAAAATTGATTATACATATTTTGGGGATTCAACATTGAGATACGTTGATCAAATCAATAATACTAGCATATATATTGTTACAAATCGTAATTATTCTTTATGCCCCTTGTCCAGTCTCCCCACATCCTCTTCTCCCCCTCCCCCCTCTAATTACCCTAGATTACTTTTCTCCTTCTGAAAGAATAATGGTTACTCTGTTGATTGTTAACCAGATGATCTGTCCAATGCAAAGAGGTGTGATCACATCCCCCAATATTATCATAGAGCAGATGCTTCTTCTGTCACTCTGAAATGGACTTTGTGGAGAGAGACCTCCTCTTCTTTATCTCTGCTGGTGACTCTCCTTGTGTCAATGCACTCCAGTGGCTGGCGGACCATCTCCATGGTGGTTGTGACATCTAGCCACTTTCATGGCAGCCATGGTTATTGTGGTGGCTGTGGTGTGCCACCCACATGGAAATGATGTCCTCAGCGTGCCCCTGCTTGTCTCCTGACGGCGATGCTGCCCTCAGCTCCTGCCGAGGACCCCGGGCACACTCTGCTTTTTGCCCCCATCATTTTCATTGAAAGAATAATGGTTACTCTGCTGATTTGCTGCCCAAATGATCTGTCCGAAGCTGAGAGGCATGATCAGGTCCCCCAATACAATCATAGAGCAGATGCCTCTTCTGTCACTCTGAAATGGGTTCTGTGGGGAGAGACATCCTCTTCCTTTCTTTATCTCTGCTGGTGACTCTTCTTGTGTGTCAGTACACTCCAGTGTTTGGCGGACTATCTGTGTGGTGGTTGTGATGTCTAGCCGCCTTCGCAGCAGCCATGGATATCATGGCGGCTGTGGTGGGCCAAACACATGGAGGAGATGATTTTGGCATGCTCCTTGGTGCTGGTGGTATGCCTAGTTGTGGAGAGTCTGATCCCCAGCTCCATACTCTGCATCCCCAGATGGGCCCCGAGGTGCTGGCTAGTTGCAGGAGGAGAGACTGGTCCCCTTCTCCATGTCCCAGGTCCCCAGGTGGGCCCTGAGGCACTGGCACATGTGCCTGTTGTGGGAGGGGGGTCTGGTCCCCTTCTCCATGCCTTGGGACCCTGGGCAGGCCCAGAGGCACTGGCACAGTGTGCCTGGATGTGAGAGTGGGGTCTAGTCCTCGGCTCCATACCTCAGGTCCCTGGGTCTGCCCAAGGTGCTGGTGATGTGCCTGGGCTGCAACTAATTTTTTGTCCTTTCCTTACTTCTAACACAGGGGAACTTCCTGTGGGAACAAATACTTGATCTGTGTTGTTTAGCTAAATTGCTGCTTTGCTGCTGTTTCCCTAGGGAAGGCTTTTTGTGCAGCTCAGAGTTTAATGGTTGACCTTATAAGTACTTCCGGCTCTCCAGAGACCTGGTGCACCTGGGTTGTGTAGAAACTCAGATCTGGGCCTGAGTTTTTTCATCAAACTGCACCCCACGCAAACCTACATTCCTGACCAGTCTTCTCTGAGTCGTCCTGCGCTGATTGGTGACCGGATCAGCTGTCCTTCTTGTGTCCCAGTGTTCTCCCGGTGGGACCGTCTCCCCCACCACCCATGCTCAAAACACTTCCCATGGGACGGTCCCTGCATCAGTCCTTTGCGTTGACTCACCGGCCTCTGAGTGGCTCCCTTTTTTTCAGCTGTTCTGGCCCCTTGCTCCTGCCTGGGTCCACGGGAACCCTATTAGTGGTCTTGCTCTCCTGGAGACCACCAAGATCCTCTTCTCCCCTGCTGCCTCCAAGTAACTCCATCTGAAGGGCACAGCTGTGGCTTCTGCCAGCTCCTGCTCCATGCACTTATCAGTTCCAGCATTAAAGCAGCCATGGCCTGAAACACTCAGGGCAGTTTTTTCTCTCTCATTGTGGTTTCTCCTGCCTTCATGAACTCCATAGGTCTCTCCTCCTCTTCTTCTGAGTTCCAACGGCCCCAGCTTGGCTGATGTTACATTTTTACAGTTGTGGGAGAGAGTGACGCTGGGAACCGTCTATTCTGCCATCTTGTCCAGAACTCCCTAAAAGAACTGTCATATTCATTGTTACATCAGATCAGGATAGCAGCCTAAGGCATAGATGAAGAGAATTTTTCATCTTGTGAATTAAGAAGGTCAGGCCATGCAGCTTTGTAACCATGCGGTTATTAACAAAGGACAACATTATTATTGGGTCTTTGTTTTACAGTAAAATCCTATTCTCATCCCTACCTTTCTAAATTCCTAGACCAAAAGGAGACATTTGGGTACCTATATACCCAAAAGTATAAATAAGAGAATTTGGACAATGTATTGGTCATTCTTGGTATATCAGAAAAATGTAGAAATTAACTATTTCAAAAAACAGCTGTAACCAGGTGCACATATATATGTGTTTGGGAACAATATGGCCTCTTTTAGAAGGAAGAAACTTCACCATGATTTGGATGACATGGCATATTCTGAACACTTTCATAGTGGTGTTATAATACTTTATTTTTATTACAGCATTTACCACTTTTTGAGAGATGGTTTAAAGACTATGTCTATCCCCATAATAAGAAAGGAAACATATTATTTACTTACTATTGAGTGCAACTAACACAGGGCCTGGCACATGGTTGAG
>NW_007735373.1:0-793 GCF_000696425.1 Galeopterus variegatus | reverse complement strand
TGTACACTGGGCATTATATAAACTCATATATCACTCAGCCTTAAGGAAATACAAATCAAAATCACTTTGAGGTACCATCTCACTCCAGTTAGGATGGCTAATATCTGAAAGACTGAGAATGACAAATGCTAGTGAGGATATGGAGAAAAAGGAACCCTCCTACACTGTTGGTAGAACTGCAAAATAATGCAGACTTTATGGAAAATGCTATAGAGTTTCCTCAAACAATTACAGGTAGATCTACCATATGACTCAGTATTCCACTGCTTGGTATTTACACAGAGGAATGGAAATCATCATGTCAAAGGGACACCTGTACTCTCATGTTTATTGCAGTGCTATTTACAATAGCCAAGAATTGGAACCAGCCTAAATGCCCATCATCAGATGAGTGGGTAAGAAAAATGGAATACTACTCTATCAAAAAAAATTGCAATACTACCATTTGCAGCAACATGGATGGACTTAGAGAAAGTTGTATTAAGTGAAACAAGTCAGGCACAGAAAGAGAAATACCGCATGTTCTCACTTATTTGTGGAAGCTAATAAAAATAAATAAGTAAATACAGAAACAAATGAGTGGGGAGAAGACACGACAATCACAATTCCTTGAACTTGTTAAGACAAGTGAACAGATATGATGTTGATGCAGGGGTAAGAGGAAAAGGAGGGAGGAAAAAGAGGAATTGGTAAAAGGATACAAAAATCAACTACATTGCCTACTGATAAATTAAATTTTTTTAAATGGTCCAATGACCTGAATAGAAATTTCTCAAGACATACAAATGGCCAG
>NW_007735372.1:75769-78988 GCF_000696425.1 Galeopterus variegatus | reverse complement strand
TGTTTTCTCCTTTTGAAAGTTCAACACGTTATTGTTATTGTTATATCTTTCTTTTTATTTTTATGTATATATTTATTAATTAATTTTTAGCTCCCTCTTATGAATGAGGACATCCAGTGCTTCTCTTTCTGTGCCTGGCTTATTTCACTTAACATAATTTTCTCAAATTCATCCATGTTTCTGCAAATGGCAGAATTTCATTATTTGTCATGGCATAAAGGTATTCCATTGTGTATGCACAGCACATTTTACTTATATAGTCATCCAATGATGGACATTCAGGTTGGTTCTAACTCTTGCCTACTGCAAATAGAGCTGCAATAAACATGGGAGTGCATGTATCCCCTCGCAATGATGATTTCCAGTCCTTTGGGTATGTGCCCAGCAATGGGATTGCTGGATTGTATGGCAGTTCTATCTGCACTTATTTGAGGAACTTCCATGCTATTTCCCAAAATGGCTGTGTTAATTTACGATCTCACCAACAGTGGAGAAGTTTTCCCTTTTTTTGCATCCTCATCAGCATTTGTCATCCTCTGTCTTTTCAATAATAGCCAGTCTAACTGGGATGAGATGATATCTCAATGTGGTTTTGATTTGCATTTCTCTGATGCATAGTGACATTGAGCATTTTTTTCATGTGTCTGTTGGCCATTTGCATATTTTTCTTTGAGACATACCTATTTAGTTTCTTTGCCCATTTATTAATTAGGTTACTTGTTTTTGTTTTTTTTTTTGTTGTTGTTGTTTTGTTTTTTGTTTGTTTTGTTTTGTTTTTTAAAATTAAGCTGTTTTGAGTTCCTTGTATATTCTGGATATTAATACCTTGTCAGATGAATAGTTTGCAAATATTTCTCCCTTTCTGTAGGTTGTCTTTTTACTCTGTTAATTGTTTCTTTTGCTGTGAAGAAGCTGTTTGCTTTGATATAATCTCATTTGTTTTTCTTTTGTTGCATATGCTTTTGAGGTCTTATTCACAAAATCTTTGCCCAGTCCTACTTCCTAAAATATTTTCCATATGTTTTCTTTCAGGATTTTTATAGTTTCAGGTCTTATATTTAAGTCTTTAATCCATTTTGAGTTGATTTTGGTATATGGTGAAAGGTATGGGTCAAGTTTCTCTCTTCTATGTATGGATGTCCAGTTTTCTCACCATTTATTGAAGAGACAGTCTTTTCCCCAATGTACGTTCTTGGTGCTTTTGTCAAAGATCAGTTGGCTGTAAGCATGTGGGTTGATTTCTGGGTTCTCTTTTGCTTCATTGGTCCAAGTGTCTGTTTTTATGCCAGTACCATGCTGTTTTGATTACTATAGCTTTGTAGTATAATTTGAGGTAGTGTAATGCCTCCAGCTTAGTTTTTTGCTCAGGATTGCTTTAGCTATTCAGGGTCTTTTGTTATTCCATATGAATGCTAGGATTGCTTTTCCTTTAATTAAAGAAACTGATGTGATTTTATATTCTGACTGTACCATAACTGAACACTGGTTTTGTTTCCTGGGTTAGATTGTGATTGATAAATATAAATTCAACAGAGTCACTAAACATAATACACACCCAGTATACACACCCAAATCTAAAATTGATAAAGTTGTCTCTCTGAGAGCAGGATTTAATGAAAGCCTATTCTTGCAGTGGGGTAGGTCACTGGTTGTGATAAAGAAAGCCTGACCACTTCCTGGATGGACCACATGCTAGAGAGAACTGAAATGGTGTTGTCTTAGATCCTGTCCAAAAACAGATGAGCGGATTTTAAAAAGTGATACACACACACACACACACACACACACACACTCACACACACACACACACAAACATATGCCCTCAAAGGAGTACTATTCAGCCATAAAAAAGAATGAAATCCTGTCATTTGCAGACACATAGATGAACTTGGAGGACATCATGTTAAGTGAAGTAAGACAGGCAATGAAAGACAAATACAGACATTATGTTAAGTGAAGTAAGACAGGCAATGAAAGACAAATACCACATGATCTCACTCATATGTGCAATCTAAGAAAAAATTTTAAAAAGTTGATATTATAGAGGCCAAGAAACAGTGTTTCTTAGAGCCTGGAAAGGGCAGAGGGAAGAGGAACATGCGGGAGAGGCTGGCTAATGGGTATGAGATTTCAATTAGATAGGAGCAATAGGTTCTGGTGTTCTATTGCACAGTAGGGTGACTTTGGTTAACAGTTAAGTTTTGTGTATTATGTAATAGATAGAAAAGAGGCTTTTGAATATTTTCTCTCCAAAGAAAGGATAAATGCTTGATGTGATTGGTGCCTTAACTACCTTGTCCCAATTATTATACAACATATGTGTATATCAAAACATCAGATCTTACCCCCTATAAACAATTACAATGTGTAAGTTAAAAAAATAACAATTAATTAATTTATTAAAAAAATAGAGTGTATTACTCTGTCATAAAAAAAATGAAATTCTCCCATTTGCAACAAAATGGATGAGCCTAGAGAAACTTATGCTGAGTGAAATAAGCAAAGAACACAGGGATAAATACCACATGTACTCACTCATAGCTAGGTGCTAAGAGAGAAAGAAGGAAGGAAAGAAAGACCACAGTAGTCCGTTGGACTTGCAGAGGGAGAGAACATGCCTTGGGATACAAAGTGGAGTTGAGGGGTGGGGGAAGGGGAGTGGGAGGGAGGTCGGGGATAATTGCGTGGGGGACACAGGGTACAATAGCAATTTGTGGTAATGGGCATGCTGCCAGTATGAATCTGGCCTTCACATCCTGGGCATGATGGGTGACAATCAGCTCTGTATCTCATGAATATTCATAGCCAATAAAAAAATCAAATAATAATAATAAAAAAGAGTGTGTGGTTCTACAAGGGCTATCTAGGATGTGGATGGAGCCTTAAGCAACCATACAGAGTAAAGTTACATTGACTTAAATCAAGTGGAGAAGAAGTTAAAGTTGAAAAGAGGCTTTTTTGAATAATCTATGAAAGCACCAAATGTAAAAAAGTCTCATTTAAACATTTAATAGGCCCAGCTAACGTGACAGCCGCTAACTGCAGGACCAGTGGACCATTAACTTTCCCTTTCTCCATCTCTCTCTTCCCTGGAGGAGAAGACAGAAACCATGGGTAGCAAGTGAAGGATGGGAGAAGAGGAAAGTTCATAATTCTGAATGCTAGAAAGTTTGACTGTTACAAGTAGGTAGACTTTCTAATTATCCACTAAAGGATATT
>NW_007735372.1:74854-75500 GCF_000696425.1 Galeopterus variegatus | reverse complement strand
AGACCTAATTTTTAATGCAGGAATAAAGAAAGCCCCACTCAATACATTTAAATGGACAAGATCAAAAATATTCATTTTCTGATTGCACTTCTTTTGTTGGGCTTAGTCAACATATTCTATACACCGGAGATCTGTAAGAAGGTAATGAGCTCCTCTTTATAGTGTCTGCCCGTCAATCACCAGATGGTGTCTTGCGTTGGGTAAAGGATTAGTCTGGCAGATTGCCGAGTTATTTTTCAGTTAAAAGAGCTTTATTCTCAGAAGTCATTAAGGACCTCAGGAGACTAACTCCCCCCTCCCCCCGCCAAAAACATTTCAGATACAAAATCAGCATCACTTTTCTCTCTCCACAGGGCTTAGAGAGAGATATAATAAAGGCATGAACTCACTTTAGCAGACAGAGAGAAGGACATGTTTTGTTGGTGTCTCTCATCTGTCTTCTGGTGAGTTCCAAAACCCTATAAGGTGAGTTACTGATTCTCCAGAAATTTGTTCCAAGAAAGGACTAAACTGGGAAAGGGGTAGGGTGAAGTGAAGTGGGAGAGACTGGGGGAGGGTGTCCAATATGGGATCTTAGTAGAGCAAGCAGAGTAGGTGGAAGGATCCTTGCACTTGGGGTTCTTGTTTTGGCACCACTACTAACTGA
>NW_007735372.1:68611-74545 GCF_000696425.1 Galeopterus variegatus | reverse complement strand
GAAATTTGTTCCAAGAAAGGACTAAACTGGGAAAGGGGTAGGGTGAAGTGAAGTGGGAGAGACTGGGGGAGGGTGTCCAATATGGGATCTTAGTAGAGCAAGCAGAGTAGGTGGAAGGATCCTTGCACTTGGGGTTCTTGTTTTGGCACCACTACTAACTGATTATGTTACCCTGGGTAATTCACTGTACTTCTCTAGATTGCTCATTTGCCTGCAGAGTAGGTGGAAGGATCCTTGCACTTGGGGTTCTTGTTTTGGCACCACTACTAACTGAGTATGTTACCCTGGGTAATTCACTGTACTTCTCTAGATTGCTCATTTGCTATAGTCAATATCCCTGTCACTCCAGGATTCAGAGGCCAAGATTTCTGTGGCTTATTAATATTGCTGCAAATTCAGGAAGGGAAACAGGACTCCGGATACAGGAAAGGCTCAGAAATCCAGGAACTAAGTGGTCACAACTTATTCCATGACTCTAACTGCTGAAGCACATTTCATCTAACTTTGATCTTGCCTTATGAATTCTGAGATAACAAAATATGAAAAAGTCCCCAGAAGATGAAAAGAATAGAAAAATCAAGTAGTCACAAACTTTAGATGAACCATCAAGAGCTAATAATCTCTAAGTCTTTTACTATCCATGATATAGATTGAAAACCGTTGTCTTTAGACAGCCCCTCTGTACATCCTTCCAACCCATCTCTGCATCAATCCTTCCTTCTCTCAGCACCCTACAAACTCTCATAGGCATTCTTTGTGACCAGAAGTTATAAAGTAAAATAAAACAAAAGCATGTTAAAGCTATAAAGAGTTTTAGAAAATGTCCTTAAAACAGCCACAAAGAAAACCCAGGTCTAGAAAGGGAAATAGATCTTTCCAGGCCCACACAGCTATCATAGGCCAGAGCCAGGGTCAAATGCCAAGACTCCTGAACCCTAGCCCAGGGTCTTTTTCCCTACACCCAACTGTTCTTTGCATGGCTTTGGTAATGTAAATGTCCTCGGTTCCTGGAGCAGAAGAAATTGAGTCTGGCCTTGGAGACAGGTGTTTTTTTGCCGCATTTTCTTCACGTGTGCCTGCCTTTAGCCACTCACACTCCTTGTTCAAGGGTACCTGAGAAATCTTCATCCAGAAATGCATTCCTCTATTTTTCTTTTCCTATTTTTAATGCCTTAATGATGCCTCAAAGACCTTGGCCAGAGAGTAGAAAGTCTTAGAGATCTTTATTTAAATTGTGGTTTTATTGCTTATTCATTATGGGATACGAGGCAAGTTATCTCACCAAACATCAGTTTCCACATCTGCAAAGGATTAAATGAGTAAACGTATGGAAAGTTCTTTGCAGAGTACCTGGCAAATAGTGTGTATTAAAGAGATATTCATTTTCTCTATTTACATTCTTTTATTTACATTCATCCAGGCAACCCACAATCAGTGGTCCCAGATTATGAGAAAGAGTATGATCCTGAGACTGCCACAAATACTAAAAGTTAGTTTCCCAGACCCAGAATGGCTTTGGCTCTGCCCTGCACTGAATCCTGCTTTCAGCCTGTTTTCTTTTCCCTTCTCTTTCTGTTCCCTTTACATTAGTTCAGTTCTCTTCTTTGTTTTTTGGTTACCTTTCTACGAGGCACTATATAAAGAATGGAAGAGTAGTCTGGTGAGAGAAACAAGAGACAAATAAGGGTGGTCAGTCCTGGGTCCCAAGGAATCACAGTTCTGGAGAGGATACAGGCATGCCAGACTGAGCTCTAAAAGAGGAGGATGCAGTCAGTGTAAACACAGAGGATGGCCACTGACTTCCTGGGAACCATAGTACATGTGAGCTCTGTATTGCTGGGCAAGTTCAGAAATGCTCCCTAGAGGGACAATGCTGCACTGCACATTATCCCAGCATATCTGTCTCTTTTAGGTATCTAGGACTCCTGGGTCCCCTTTCTCCTCCATTCCCATCAGAAAGGACTCTGAAAGCTTTATGTAACCTTGCTTTGTTAGGGGTTAGAGAGGAAGGAGAAAGCAAAAATAATAGTGGTACATATTTCTGGATGTCTCCCAAAGGAGGGTGCCCTATAAGCCTGAAAACTGTCTGCCAGATGAAAAAACTTCCAGCCCTCTCTAACCTCATCCACCATGAGGCAATGATTAGGAAAGCATTTTAAAAACATCTGAATGACAGAGGAATAATGATATAATCACCTTCACAGATAAATGGCTATAGGAACTAACACCTGAGTGCCAGTACAAGAAAAACTGAGTAAATACAATACATGAAGGTAAAAAAGTAAAAGTGCCTCTGTGTGTGAATGGGTTAATAACAGTGGGCAATCTACAAGCGTGTTGGTAGACCTGTTGTGTGAGTACACAAATCTCCTTGTGCACCTGAGTGTGCATGCATCTATAAACGCTGCATATATATCTTGTTGAATGAGAGTATGAGCACAAGACATGCACATGAAAGATTGTGAAGGTCAGCAGGGAGCATGTAAGTATATCTTGTGCAGTAAGAGTAGGACTGTGAGAGATGGAGAGTGTGTGGACAAGTGTTTTGTTAGAGTATAAATGGGATCTGGTATAAGGTTAGCACATGAAAGATTGTGAAGGTCAGCAGGGAGCATGTAAGTATATCTTGTGCAGTAAGAGTAGTACTGTGAGATATGGAGAGTGTGTGGACAAGTGTTTTGTTAGAGTATAAATGGGATCTGGTATAAGGTTATTGGGAAGGTACATGCATGCACTTTTGTGAATAATGGGCATTTTGAGAGTACATAGGACTGTATAAGAATGTGAAGGTTTGTGCTTGGAATAATACCCTCTCACAGGCTAAATGTTTGTGTACCTATAGAACATTTAGAGAAGAATTCACAATTTTTCCCAAAACAGAAACAACTTTGTGTCTTTACACAAATATGCTTTGTTTTTGTTTTTGTTGTTGCTTTTTTGCAGTAACTCTGTCAAAGAAAAACCGATGTCCAGAGGCAATCAATTTCCTCCATATCTTACTGCACTTTCCCCTGCATCCTAGTGCACATTGTGATTCAAATAAGCTCTGGAGAATTCTCTCATTAATTAGTGACATATCTAAATTAAGCAGCATTTTCAAGAAAATATATAAATATATAAATATATAAAGCTATTGATGACTCAAATTCCTGATTTCCTTCTAGAATAACTGTGTATTATAGTTAACATATTTCTGTTAAATGATGCTTCTAAAATGCATAAAAAAATGTGGATAATGTAACTTAGACATTTTCCTTGTAACTGTTCGATTTGTTTGAAGTTTTTGTTTTCCTTCTTCCATAAAACACAGGGCAATATTAGTTCAGCCTGCAGCCTGATGGTCATAAAATAGGAAGAAAAGATGTTTGCTTGCATCGTCCCCAAACCAGTGATTTCATGAAAGCATCAGTTTCTGTGTAGACATCATTGCTGTGTCTCTTCCTTCCTGGTTGCTTGTCTTCCAGTAAGTGCAACTCTTAGAGTTCTCCACATTAGAAGATCTGGCCCTGAAAACTGCCCTGGATTCTTCCTGCCATGGGGTTGTTCAATGTCACTCAGCCTGCTTCCTTCTTCCTGACTGGTATCCCTGGTCTGGAGAACTCTCACTTCTGGCTGGCAGGGCCCCTCTGTGTGATGTATGCTATGGCCCTTGGGGGAAACACAGTGATCTTGCAAGCTGTACGAGTGGAGACCAGACTCCACAAGCCCATGTACTACTTCCTGTCCATGTTGTCCTTCAGTGATGTGGCCATGTCCGTGGCCACGCTGCCCACAGTACTCAGAACCTTCTGCCTCAATGCCCGCAGCATTGCTTTTGATGCCTGCCTAATCCAGATGTTTCTCATTCACTCCTTCTCCATGATGGAGTCAGGTATTCTGCTGGCCATGAGCTTTGACCGCTATGTGGCTATTTGTGATCCCTTGCGCTATGCCACTGTGCTCACCACTGAAGTCATTGCTGGGATGGGTTTAGCAGTGATGGCTCGGAGTTTCATCACCCTCTTCCCGCTTCCCTTCCTCATCAAGAGGCTGCCTATCTGCAGATCTAATATTCTTTCCCACTCCTACTGCCTGCACCCAGACATGATGAAGCTTGCTTGTGCTGATACCACAATCAACAGCATCTATGGACTTTTTGTTCTTGTATCTACCTTTGGCATGGACCTGTTTTTTATCTTCTTCTCTTATATACTTATTCTGCGCTCTGTCCTGACCACTGCTTCCCGAGGGGAACGCCTCAAAGCTCTTAACACATGTATTTCACATATCCTGGCTGCTCTTGCATTTTACATGCCAATGATTGGTGTCTCCACAGTGCACCGCTTTGGAAAGCATGCCCCACGCTACATACATGTCCTCATGTCCAATGTCTACCTCTTTGTGCCTCCTGTGCTCAATCCTCTCATTTATAGTGCCAAGACAAGAGAGATCCGTCGAGCCATTGTCCGCATGTTTTGCCACATCAGAATGTGACTTTCGTACTCAGCTTTAGTGTCTGATGTTTATTGTGCCCACAGTGTCTCATAAGTGGCGTCATTATTATCACTTTATAATTACCACATTGTCCTCTCATTATCCTCAAGTGTAAGATAGATATGTGTAGTGGGGGAAAATAAAAGTCTGGGAAATAGAGCTGCAAAACTTATAACACAAAACAAGGAGTTCCAAATGAGTAGTACCTTCGGTAAATACAAATGGCATTTATACAAGGAAAAATATTGGAAGCAATTGAGGAATTAGACAAAGCTTTCCAGAGGAAGATTAATCTGAGCTAGAAATCATTTTCTACAGTAATGAATATTGCTAATATAACAATTAATGCTTTGAGTCCTTAAATGTGCCAGATTCTGTTCTAAATTATTCTAGGGCATTAATTTATTTAATATTCATAACAATCTTACAAGGCAAGGAGAACTAAGTAAATCATTCAAGAAATCATAGATAATATGTGGTCCCGATGAGATTCAGTACTGGCCTGTCTCCAATATTAGTGCAGCACCCAGTTACTACAAATACTCCTCTAACTGGCCTCATTTAACATTGCTATTGCTATACTTGCTTTCACCACCAAAGTCATTCTCAAACATTCACGAGTTGCTTTAACTTCACAAAGTGAAATCTGATGGACTGTCAGAACTTGCCATAAAATATATGAACAAATATGACTCAGGGAAACTGATAGATGTTGGCATTTAGGAGAAACCCCAGTATCCTCTCTCCCTTTTTTTTTTTTTTTCCTGACCAATAAGGGGATTGCAGCCCTTGGCACGGTGTTGTCCACACCATGCTGAGCCAGTGAGTGCACCAGCCATCCCTGTATAGGATCTGAACCCGCAGCCTCAGCGCTACCAGCGCCGCACTCTCCCGAGTGAGCCACGGTGCCGACTCCCTTTTTTTTTTGAATCTGCCCACCACTCATCTTCCCCCAGGGAAAACACAATGTTCAATATCTAAGCCACAGACTTTTTATTTTTATTTTTTTACACATGGTGCTAGGAGCACTATTTCTCTTTCTCCCCACTTTTGGGGACTTTAATTTTCTGTCACATAATGACATGATAAGAGATGTCAGAAAGTATGTCCTTCTAGGATTTCCAGCTCCTAAAATGCCTGGGATGGATGACTAGAGCACTTATTTAGATACTAGAAAATAATTATTTCAGGGGCCGGCCCGGTGGCGCACTGCTACAGTGCTCCGCTTGGGAGTGCGGTGGCGCTCCTACCGAGGGTTTGGATCCCACATACAGACCGGTTCCCGCTCACTGGCTGAGCGAAGTGCGGGTGCAATGCCGAGGGTTGCGCTGGATCCCACATACAGACCGGTTCCCGCTCACTGGCTGAGCGAAGTGCGGGTGCAACGCCGAGGGTTGCGCTCCCGTTGCCGGTCCCGGTCCGGTACGGGTGAGACACTGAGGGTTGCGATCCGTTGCCGGA
>NW_007735372.1:62915-68117 GCF_000696425.1 Galeopterus variegatus | reverse complement strand
ACTGAGGGTTGCGATCCGTTGCCGGACACGAAAAAAGACAAAAAAATAAAAATAAAAATAATTATTTCAGGCCTTTTCTTAGACTGATTTTCCGTGTGTATTCTTTTCTTGATACCAGAGAAGTAGGATACAATAAGAAATCTCTTGGCCTAATTTGATGAGCTCAGATTAAGTTTAGGCGTACTTTTAAACTAAAAAGGAAAGAGAGGGAGAGAGATGTCCTATGGAGTTTAACCTAACTCAGTAGGGAAAAGGGGCTGGAGACCTCATAGCAGCAGAGAAACACGTATCTAGTATTTTTCCTTTTGTATGGAGCTCTATTGAAATATCAAGGATAAGAGGTGACAGGTGCCAGAGGAAGAGAACATTTCTAAATGAAGATAATGTAAGTATTTGGGATCCAGATTTCCAAAAATGTCCATAAGTACAATAAGAGATTCATAGTACATATGCCATTATACACTAAATAAATTATTTTTAGGGGCATGATTGAATAACATGACTCATTATGATTTCAAATGGAAAATAATTAGAATATTTAGTGGTTTAGAGTGGAGTATAGTCTTCAGTCAATTTAAGTAATGGCTTTTCTGATGCATATAAACTCCTATTTCTACATCAAATAATAATAACAATTTATGATGCCTTGAGGTTTTAGTTTCAAATTAATGCAAGTTATAAATAAAAGCAAGGCTTGTGGAAGCTACTGTGTGAATGTGAAGAAAATGCTCACTGATTCTCACCTCAGGGGAAGCAAGGATGACAGCCTTTTGACCATAGGCCTGACATTGAAACCCAATGGTGTAACAGGAGAAACGGCAAGGAACAGGCGAATATGAACTTCCTGAAAGAGCCTTTGGCTCCTCTCCACTTTATTTCCCCCTTTCTTTCTCCATCATCAATTAAATTAGATGGTTTGCAAGGGCTAAGATAAAAGGCATTTTTAGGTTTCTTCACCCTTCACGAGGCAGGTGCCATAAGAAGCTTCCATCCTAAGAAGGTCTAAGCTAAGCCCTGTTTTATCATCTTAAAAGAAACTCTTTTGCCTCTTTTTATTTGGCCTGCTTTTCTTTAAATTCAACATTTTTTCCTACTGAAATAGCAAAATATCTGGATTTGGGGCTAGAAAAAAAATGAAAAGAAACTCTTATGCTACTTTCTTTGAGGCTACTTAGGGCTGTCTAACTTAAGAAATGAAATACTAAACATGATTCAGCTAAGCTTGCAAGGGGACTATTTTGAGGTTTATGGAAAAAAAAAATATCTGAGTAATAAAGGTTATGCTTTTGTCTTGCCTTGTCATGGTGCATTTTTTATCCTCCAGGATCAGTGTTGGGTGGATCATTGAGAGAAAAGAGAGAAAAGATACTAGGAAGAAAAACTGTGATAAAATAGGATTTTGTATCTCTGTGCCTCATAGATAAGACTCATAGAAGGGCTAGAATAACTAGAATCTATTACAGAATTGAAAAAAACAAAATCATGTTGCTTGGAGTTCTGTGGAATTAATTTCTTTGTAAAACAAGGAAATGGGAGAACCTTCAGAAATTAGTGGTTGGCAGAAGAGGTGATGCCCAGGCCCCTAGGCATGGCTGGCCATCAACCTCATTGTCATAACACTGCAAAGGGTCCCTGACCTACTTCAATGAAGCCACCTCCACACCTCATCAACTATATGACAAGACTGCTTTGCTCTTCAGTTACAGTTCATTGGGATGAGAAATGCTCTTCGCATTGTTTTACAAAACAAGAAATAGGAGCAGAGGCACATCTCAATTGGATTATGTACAGTTTCCTCATCGGGGGAATATCCAACACTCCATTATCAACCAGACACGTTTTCTAACTGTGCTGATGTGCTCTGGACTCAGGACTGNGGACTATTTTGAGGTTTATGGAAAAAAAAAATATCTGAGTAATAAAGGTTATGCTTTTGTCCTGCCTTGTCATGGGTGCATTTTTTATCCTCCAGGATCAGTGTTGGGTGGATCATTGAGAGAAAAGAGAGAAAAGAAGATACTAGAAAGAAAAACTGTGATAAAATAGGATTTTGTATCTCTGTGCCTCATAGATAAGACTCACAAATGGGCTAGAATAACTAGAATCTATTACAGAATTGAAAAAAACAAAATCATGTTGCTTGGAGTTCAGTGGAATTAATTTCTTTGTAAAACAAGGAAATGGGAGAACCTTCAGAAATTAGTGGTTGGCAGAAGAGGTGATGCCCAGGCCCCTAGGCATGGCTGGCCATCAACCTCATTGTCATAACACTGCAAAGGGTCCCTGACCTACTTCAATGAAGCCATCTCCACACCTCATCAACTGTATGACAAGACTGCTTTGCTCTTCAGTTACAGTTCATTGGGATGAGAAATGTTCTTCACATTGTTTTACAAAACAAGAAATAGGAGCAGAGGCACATCTCAATTGGATTATGTACAGTTTCCTCATCGGGGGAATATCCACCACTCCATTATCAACCAGACACGTTTTCTAACTGTGCTGATGTGCTCTGGACTCAGGACTGTCTATTATTCTATTTCATTTTCAGATAAAAAGGGATCTATTATTTTCTGCTTATACATCTAAGCACAGACAACCAAGGCACTCAGACAGCTGAGTAGAGCATTTGCTCCTAAATGCTTTAAGTTCTCATATTCATAGAAAAAACAAACAGCTTATGAAGTTAGCAGTTACTTTGTGAATGATCATCTTCCTAACTTCTAACAACTAATCAATAGTCACTGCCAAAGAATAACCCTCTGCAGAGGAAAAGAAGAACTAGTAAGCAAGCAGTAACTTGAAATGAATGTCAGAAACCAAGATTTGGGTTTTGTCATACTAAGGATAGGTGGGTGTAGTTTGTGTCCATTTTTATAATACAAAGATTTTTATTTTTTTATCTTCCATTACACATGGAAGACTTGTTCATCAAATATATGTAAGAAAATAAATAGAGGCGATAAATTATCCATTGAGTGATTATTTAATTTAATTGGTTTTATTTGTACATGTATAATTTAGATATCAGCTGAAAACACCTAAATATTTTATATTTCACTGAAATTTGCATAAGCCTCCACCACTCCTCAAATATAAAGTGTAATTTCCAGCCAAAATTTCCTAAACATTTCTGCAGGTATGTATCATTTACCCAAAGCATTGGTGTGTGGCAGGCTTTATTCAATGTTTGGATGACAAACAGATCTCAGGTAATAGAAATGCAAAAAAAACAAAGGTGGATATCAGACAACCCTGATATTGTATCATTTACCTACAGCCCTGTTACTCAGGAAATGCTCCCTAAAGTGTTTCTTAGCCTTTATCCCTCTTAGCAGAGATATTTAGTCACTGTTCTTTACTCAACTCCAGGTTTCTAAAACAATGTGATTTGGGCAGGGATAGAAGGAGGATGAATATGATTTTCATGGCATTTTCCCATCCAGCTTTGCTTTTTGTTTATTTGCTGATAAGAAAAATAACAGCTCATTCATTTATTTATTCATTCAAGGATATTTATTGAAACCTACAATGTGCCAAACACAGCTTTAGATTTGAGGACTCAGTCTATATGGGATTTACAGGGTGTGTGAGACAAACTGAAGGGATATGAGAGGGATATGTCAACATCTTCTAGAATTTGTTTACTGACTACATATTTTTTTCAAATACCCACTTACAAAGCTTTGCCATGTTTTGAATGGCTGCAATGTGGCAGGTGGGTGTTACTGGTGGACACGTAGTAAATATTCATTTGAACTGTGTGAGGTCAGAACAAAAGATGACAACTGCAAGGCAAATATTTAAGGCAAATATCCCATAATTACAAGCTTGAAGAAATAAGCTTCCTGGGTGACAATGTATATTTTTACAATGAAAAATAGACTATAAGCAACTATGGCTGAGCCAACTTTTTTGTTAGCCTTAATAGCCAAGCCCAGCTTCTGACTGAGACAAATTGTTCTGTAAATGTTTAACAAGTTAGAAATTAATAGATTGTCAAGTGGCTTTATTCATACTAGTTCCCTGGAACTGAGAACCTGACTTTTAGAAAACCCCCACCCTTCGGTTTTGTCTCTCTAAGTTTCATTCCTCTAAGTTTCTATCTCGCTAACTCTCTGTTCCCATGAGCAGGCTGAACAGGCTTTACCCAAAGTGTCACATTGGAACTGTTTCCTTCTGTTAGGCCAAGGTTTCTGTCTCCCTAAGTCTCTGTTCCCATGAGCAAGCTGTACCCGGAATGGAACAATTGTAACCGTCTTCCTAGGCTAGACCAGGTGTTAATCTTAACCCTGTAAAAGAAGACACCCAAGTGTCTCTCAGCACTGATGCTGTTTTAGGCTCAGCCCAGCAGATCCACTTGCCGCTCGCTAATAAAATCTTCTTTTCTTCCTTTGCCTAGCTAGTGTCTCCTTCCTCAGCGACCTTACAATTCATATTTGACATAACATTATGAAAACAATATTTATTGTATGATTTTAATACAAAAATCTAAAAATCAATGATTGATAAACACATTTTTCACTAAATGTAGAAGAGGCAAGTAAGATAAATCTGAAACTCAGAGAAATTCCTTCTAAACATATTCAAAACCTTATATAACTGGGTTATAGGCATTAGATTGGAAATATTTTACATATCAATTATTCAACAAGGTATAGAGATTGATGGTTACATTCAACAGAAAATGCCATTCAACATTTAGAATCCAAATATCTATAGGAATATTTTTACAAACACTGCATAAATATCAGCTTATGATTATAAGGGAGAACAAGTTATAAGACATGCTCAGGTATAAATTGGACAATTTGGTTCTATTTTTAAACAGATCTAGATTTATTTTTAAACTAATTTCTTAATGAACTCTTTCATCCTTTAGTACATACAAAAGTATTATAAACAGGTTTATAATTTATCATTCACTTACCTGTTAATACATTATGTAAAATAGTTATTTTACCTGTTTGAGGAAATACAATTTATTTCTGAAATTAAAAAAAAATCAGGTGTGTTAATTAGTCAATATTTATTAGGCATCAGTAAAACATAATATAAATTATACAATTATCTTGCAGTCCTATAAAAGTACTCACTTTTCCCATCTGCATGCCTTATTATGTGTCCTCAGTTTTGTAGTTAAAATTAAGATGTATTTAAAAAAAAAAAAAAAAAAAAAAAAAAAAAAAAAAATGCTGATTT